>NC_046156.1:153163711-153343711 GCF_011064425.1 Rattus rattus | reverse complement strand
ACCCCTAGGCCTCATTTTCTTTTGCTTCAATGACAACTGCTGTTTTATTTTAATCACTTTGATGTTGGGTTCTTGCTCAGGGACAGCTGATAACTTGTCAATTGGATACACCCACAATATCCTTCCCTTAAATCATCTTGTATTTCAGTGAGGTCTTCTTTGACAAGGCCATATTCCAAAATAGTAACGCAATGGCCAGTAATTTCGAAGGAAAATGAGGGGCCATGTCTGTTTGGATCTGGCACACCACAGATTAGACCGGGTGGTCCTCTATGCATGCACCTTACTTACAGACTAAAGCATGCTGCCTGGGTTTGCTGCACACCCAACTTCATGTAGTCATTTCCTCTCGTGGTTCCTGGGGCTGGTCCTGCTTCTGAGGCACATCCTCAGCCCCTCCTTAAACGACCACCAACTCCACACTATTATTAATCTTAATAACATAATAAGAATAAATACAATTAATTATTAATACTTTTAAAAGGCCCCTGACCTGTGCGTTAGGCAGCGAGACAGAGCAGCAGAGCAGATGTGACCAGGGTCACCTCCTGAGAAGCTTACTGTTAGACTGCAGTTCTAAACCCTGGAACGAAACCCTCGAGAAAGAGAAAGTACTCACGGGAGACAGCGTTGCATGGCCCAGACACTAGACATGTGATTGGAGAACATAGCTTATTCAAACCATGCACAGATCCCTGCACTCTATCCAGGTTAGAAGGAGAGTAAGCTTACACAGCTCCTTCCCCCAGAGCCGCTGTGCATTTCTTAAGGGCTTTCTTCTTGGGGAAGATCCATGTTGGTCGCCACACAGAAGGTGTCCTTTCCGAGCATGGACCTTGAGGGCCGTTTTTATTCGCTGATGATTCCCTAAATTTGTTTCTAATTGCATTCATTTATTGTTTGGGCAAGGGGAGGAAGGGACAGCGCATGCCACAGCATGAGTGTTGGGATCAGAGGTCAGTTGCAGGCTCTCCACTTGCATCATGAATGTACCAGGGATTGAATTCAGGTCTTCAAGCTCGGGGCCGGGTGCTCATCTCCACTGAGCCATCTCACCAGCCCTCACTGATCCATACTGTCAGTTATAATGAGGGAAGGCAGGGGAATTCAGAAAGATTCTAGCTAAGGACAGTGCTTAGTACCAGACCTCACAATGACTCCAGGAAAAGTGTTTCAGTGTCTTCTCTCGGCCACTCTCTGGTGGGGATGGGGGTGGGGCACATGGGGGAGGGGGGTCAGTAGTAGAAGTAAAGTGACCCACCCAAGATTGCATCATTCTCAGGCTTTGAATACAAGACAATCCACTGTCACCCTGCACTACACTGTAATAGCCAGAAATACTCCCGTGAAGAGCTGCCCCATGCCCTCTTTGTTCTTCTGTCTCGGAGCTCCGATTTCTAGAAATAATTCCATCAACTTATCAAAAGCTGAGTACGTTATGCAGTTAGAACTCAGCTTCTACCGAAAAATGTCAAAGTCCTACAAATATACTACAGACTCTGAGATAGGAAGGGAAAAGGTGTCAAATCCCCACTTTATAAATAAACTGCCAAATGCTTGGGTAGTGCGTTTGGGCAGGTTGCCCGCTCGCGTGTAGCGTGTCAGCAGGAGTGCGTTCCTAAAACCACTTCTGCTAGGCTGGCACAGCACAGCCTTCACACGCCATACCGCGCATGTCTCAAGAACCAGCCTTTGGAAAGGAACCTCTTTGAGAATCCAACTAAATAAGAAAAGCTGTTGCACACTCACCTGTAATCTTAGTGCCCACTAAGCTGAAGCAGGAGGATCAAGGGTTTGAGGCCAACCTGGACCCTATAGTGAGATCCTGTCTGAAAATGAGAGGGGGGAGGGGGAGGGAGAATGGCAGCTGGGGAGGCTGTTGCATGTTTGTATTCTCTTGAGACCTGAGAAATTATATAAGCTGTCCTCTCGTACGTAGGGTGATAAGGTAGAATTCATAAGGTTAGTGTTTTTGACAGTTAATATCGTCATAACCGATGGATAACCAGCCAGGAGTACACCCACCTAGCCATGAAAGTGATGCTCTTCAGAGTACAAGGTGACCGGTTCCTCCATCAGAGGACTGTCATTATGTGATTTACGGTCTTTGCTTGGCACCCTCTGGGTCTGAGAGGGAAGCGTCTGCATCTACCTGTGCTCTGCCTCAACTGCCAAGGAGTTGAGAGTGTTACATGTGAAGCTTCCTATGCCTTGAGGATGTCCTTCAATGCATAAACTCACAGGGCAAGAGTTCTCCTAATGCCGGGCCTGGTCAGAACTACAGTAATACCTATGGCTGGCCTCCGGGATCCTGCTGACTCCTACTGTTTACCCACACCAGTCAGGCCAGAATAACCCAAGGTGGGCACAACGGGGTAGGACAGGGATAGGAAGGAAGGAACGTGTGCCCACCACCCCCTAAAGGAGGCCAAACCAAATATCTCTAAGCTGTAGGGGCAGGAAGTGGCTAAAAAGAAATTCCTTAATGGCTTGGGCTATGTAAACATTGTGGGTTGGGAGTGTGTGTGTGTGTATGTGTAAGTGCGTGCCTTAGAGATAAAAAGCGATTTCACTAACTTATGAAAATAACTGAGTGTAACAGAAATAGACAAATAGCAACAAACCCAATCAAGGAAGTGAGACGCTGCCAGCAGCTCGGTGTTGGAGGCCTCTTGCCCCAGAGCACCTCCACTCTGGCCGCTTTCACCAGCTCTGTGCAGAGAAGAAGCCAAGCGGGCACTAGTTAAGTATGGAGGTGATTCCCCTCTTTGCCTATAGCTTGTAGCCTGTTAGCACTCAGAAGCCACTTGGTTTGAGGACAGCCTGGGTTATGTAACAAAATTCAACATAAGAACACAGGCACCCGCCTGTCTCACTCTCAGTATTGGGGCTGAGTACATCCCTCCATTTCTGGTCTTATCCTATGGATCCTGGGGACCAGGGACTCGAAGGGCGTTGGTGTGGCAAGCGCTTTACCAACTGAGCTGTCTCTCCAGCCCAAATTAGTATTTTTGATTAAAAAGGAAAAAGGACTTGTTTGCTTTGTTTTATGTGTTCAAACATCTTACCTGCATGTGTGTAGATGTGCCACATGCCATACGATGGTAGTCATATGGCCAAGGCATTAAACCCCCAGGGACTGTAGTTACAAAGGTAGTTGCAAACTGTAGTTACAAACAAAGCAAGAGTCCTCTTTGTTTTGTGAGCTATCGTGTGGATGCTGGGAGCCAAAACCAGGTCCTCTGAAAGAGCCACAAACACTCTTAACTCTGAGACATCTCTCCACAGCCCCTCACACATTAGTATTTAAATGCTTGCTGGTCATTTATAAAAATCAAGAAACAGTCTTTAAAAATGCTTCAGTTCCACTGCGATCATCCCATCTGAATTTTAGCGTCTACATTTCAGGTGAGTGTGATCAAAGTGGTCAGGGCCCATGCTTGCTGTGGGGCACCTGTCTGACTGCTGAGGGAAGTGGCAGTGTGATGTCCAGCTCAGGAGACCTTGAGCAGCTACACGAAGCGCTGAGGAGGAAGGTGAAGGGGTTGTTGCCTCAGCTCTGAAGAGGACTTGCTGCTCGTCCAGAGGACTTGAGTTCCGTTCCCAGCACCCATGTCAAGCAGTTCACAACTGTCTGTGACTCCAGCTCTAGTGGGATCCATTCTGTGGGCACCTTAACTCACATTTGCACACCCACGTGCAAAAACCTATGCCTACTCATAATTAAAAATAATAATAAAACTTCTAAAAATTACAGCGAGCCAGAAACTGGCAGAGAGCCCACCATTAGATTCCCAAATGGATAGTTTAAAGTTTTCCTAGAATCATGTTTTGTTTCAGTCAGGTTACCTACTTCAGAATGTATCATTGGGTGGCGTGATCATTGTATGGACATCAGCTTGTACCTGGGCACACGTAGGCACCCCTGTTTACTATACAGCTAGGTATTGCACAGCCCGGCCTTTACATACACAGGCCTTTGTCTTGGGAAAATGTGTTAGGAGGCCTGTGACTGTATGGAAAGCATTTTGAATGTTTGGCACATGGTAAAAGGTGTTACCGTTACTAAAATATGCTTAAGTCATGATCTTCCCATATAAAGGAAGGAATGAAGAACGGCGGGGACTCTGGAGACCCAAGCACACTCCCTGCCGGAGCACACAATGCCGACCTCTTGGCACTTGTCTGTGAAAGGCTCCACGGCTCCAGTCCATGAGGTGACAAGGCTGCACACATACATCCACGGTTTTTAATCCCCCTGAATAGTTCTGCTATGTTCTGGGCCTCTGAGCCTTTCATCAGCCAGCTAGCAGGTTAGAGAAAAGTAAACTTCCTTGCCTTCTGTTTTCTATACAGACTCAATCCAGACACACTGGAGAACTGATGGTACAGTGAGTCCATGCTGCTGGGAACAGCACCTTAGTTAATTTGTCGTGGGCTGAGTGGTTTGCCAAGAAAGCATAGTACTCCTGTGCATGGAAAAACACTTATCAGTGTGTACTTTATCATTCGGGTTTCTCTCCTTTGCTTATCAGGCTAACCAAGCGTACATTCAGTCAGTCTGCAAAATTGGCCTGGGTGTCTTACCCTCTGCTGTTAATAATTAAGGTCGCTTACATGGATCTGCAGTTAGTATTCTGGCCGTTTATGTTAATTAACCTGGTGGCACTGGTATTTGAAATGTAATTTAGTTTCAAAAAAAAAGATAAAACCTAAGTTTGTCAGTCCCCTGAGGATGGACGGTATAGGGGCTGACCTTTGAATTGGGCATTTCTCTAGGATGAGTCAGCTCACTGCAGATGGGATCGGTTCCACAGATTCGAGCCCCTTATATGGAGCTAAGAACTGTGTGGAAAGCACTGAGATTTACACAGAGGTCGGATGGAAAGGCCCCCTCTGTGTGCCACCACAAAGAGCAGGGATCAGAGCGGCTGGAATTGCTGAGTCAGTAGACCTCGTGTGCCAGCGCCTGCCTGAGCTCTTTGAGCAAGCCACGGGACTCTTGAGAGTCACCTAGATGTTTGCAGCCCCACCTGCCACAATCAACCCAACGGCTTGGCCTTCTCCACAGTGGCAGCCGAACAAGGAAAGCACCTTCATATTTGCTCTGTGGCCATCCACTTTCCATTTGGGCTTTACAGAAGCTTCGGAAACAGGAGAGCTGTCCAATGTGCCTGTGACTGACATGCCCTGCCCACTCCAGGTCCGTCTTTGAGACCGTCCTCGTAGCTTCCAGCTGGCCTCCAGCTCACTATGTAGACTTGAACTGCTGTTCCTCTTCATACAGGCGTGCCCACGGTGCCGGGCTTTGCACGTGTGTTCTTTATCTCCTGTTCTTCAGCGTAGCCTCCGCTGAGTTGTGATGGCGAGAGTACTGGACTTTCATGGTTAGAAACTAGAGGCTTGGGATGTTGGTAATCTTCATCAGGCTAAGCTGAAGTGGGAGTCAGGGGAAAACAGAAGCATCCAGGGCCCGTTCTTGGCTGGAGCAGCAATTCAGAGCAGACCTTGGACTTGAGATTGCCTTCTTGGGAGCTAAGGTGCCTTTTATAACATATCACGGATTACACGGTCTCAAAACTGCAGGGCTCTCATTGTATTTATTAACTCCCGGGGTTTGGAAATGGCCGCCCATTTCCGTGTTGTAGCATATCGTTCCTGATTCCGCACGCTGCTTGGTTCTCTGGTAAAAAGGGCAGCTGCAGTTTGGAACTACTGTGGACGTGCATTATCAGACCCATTTAATTCAAATGTAGCTTAATCTTGTGAAATTACTTCTATCTATCTCTATTACTGTCGGGCTGGGGAGTCGGGGAGACAGTTTGGTATCTGATGCCCTTTATGCTTCTAGTTCAGTTTTGATTTTGATTTCCAAACTGGACTGAGTTGTATGTATATAGCAAACAAATCATTTCTAGACTAGATCTACTTGATAACCCTCTAACCTCTTTCCCTCTTTTTTTGTCTCTAATAAGGAATCTAGAAAGGAAGCCAACTTGGAGTTGGGATAAAGTGCTTTTTATACAAGCATGAGGGTCAGGGTTCAAATCCCCAGAACCCTGCTACAAAGCCAGCTTCTAGGGCAAAGAGAGACCTGTGGATCTGGTCAGTTAACCTGGCATTCAGGAGACCATGTCTGACAAGGTTGGAGGTAAAGGCTGACACGCATAGTTGTCTTTTAACCTTCACGTGCAGCACACTGAATACTGGTGTGTATGCATACATGTACACACACATATATGTACCTGCATTTAAACAGACTGGGGAAATTCCATCTTTGTCACTTCTCCATGTTGTCCTATTTACATTCCATCTGAACGCCCTTGGAAGGTGGTTCTGCAGACATGTGGCATTGGCCTTCGTATTTATGGAGCCTGCTTTGTCCTGTGCTCCGGTGGTCAGTGCGAGATATTCCTGTATACCACCCACTGGCTCAGCGGGTTCCTGTCCACCCGCTATTTATCCGGCCAACACCACAGAGGAGGAGCGTGCTTAAATGTAGAAACGGCTTCTGACCCGAGGCCGAAAGCCCAAGTCATTTGTGAGTTGTGATCTCCAATTTGCTAAACAATAGCTACTTATTTTCTATCAGTCTCCCAATTACAGGATTATTTGTAAGATGGGCACCCACCCAAACCCCATGCTGCAGTTTTCTTCTGCCGTGTAACATTTGCATAGCAATTTATTCATTTTTTTTAAACAGAGTCACCCCGGTCTTCCATTATCGCTGTTAGTCCCGGTGTCCTTTGGATAAAAGCATTGGTGCTTAAATGCCTTCAAAGCACTTAGGTCCAATAGGATAAACAACCCTAATATATTTCCTCATACTATAGTATCAATCATATAGACTCTGCTGTTGGACTATCCGGGCAGAGTCCAGTCTGAGGTTCATATTTTGCTCTTTGCAACAACTACGGTCAATCCCGAGTGTGCAACTTGGAGTTCGCCTTTACTTACCATCGTAAAGATATATGATGAAGTGATTAGCATGACTAAACCCAGATAACCTCAAATTAATCACAGCATTAGGCCCTCATAATGGCAGGTACATAGGGCGCATGGAAAGGGCAAAAGTAGTTCTCATGCCTTTCGTGAACTCAGAGACCTGTGGCCGTGAATTCCCCGAGCCGGTGCAGCTTTTACCGCTGTGGTTCGTACCAGTGCTCTGCGCTGGTACCAAACAGGCATGAGAAGTAAAGGCAGCTACCTTTTTAGACACAGGAAAGGGATTTTATAATAGCTGAATCCATGTCTGAGCAGATGGGCCCGGGGAGGGTCATCATGTGTCTCTGCTGTGTGCTATTTCTGAAGTGTGAAGGACTCGCTCTGCTCAGATGGCTGGGAAAACTGCCTCCCCCACGGAAGCGTCTCATGTCCGGGTGTCCGACAGAAAGGCCAGATGCACCGCCCGTGAAAGCTAAAATTTTCTAGTCGAGGGGTTGGGGATTTAACTCAGCGGTAGAGCGCTTGCTTAACAAGCGCAAGGCCCTGGGTTCAGTTCCCAGCTCCGAAAGAAAGAAAAAAAAATTTCTAGTCGACATAATTTTAATAGTACCTTTTATTTAGCTTAAAGTATCTAAAACACTGCATTTCAGCAAGAATTCAAAATAAAATAATTGTGGAGATTGCCTCTTCTGTTTTTCTTAACTCTGTCTTTGAATCCCAATGTGTTTTTATGTGTAGCTTGTAGAAGCTTACACAGAGGCTCTGCAGATGCTCAGCAGGTGCATGTGGTTGCTGGCGTCTGCACTGGGCGGTTCAGGCCTGAAATTATGATAAAGTTAATTCATTAGTTGACACTTCAGAATAAAGAAAGGGATCATGTGACATGTCCACTCACATGTCAAATAAATAAATAAATAAATAAAAACCACCTCTTGAATAGCGGAATGTTGGCAGGCAGAACTTTCTAGAAAGAAAGAATAAATAAAAATATTTATGATACTTATTCGCCCCGTTTGAATGCTGTTACCCTGCAGAGTTGACTGTTCTTGCAGAGGGGGGAAGAAGCAAGAAGGAGCTGGTTTAATGTTAGCCATTTCTTCAAGGAAATTAAAACTCTCCACCAGAGAGCCTTAATGTGAAGGAGCCCCCATTGCCTCGCTTACTGACTGGGTCTGGTGTTGCCAGAAGAATTGAACATTCTCCTTATCACCCTAGCGCTTTAAAGTATGGCTCACGCTCAGCCGGAGACGTTTCTGTCCTTTCAGAGTTCCCCTGAGAATACTCAAGTTGCCCTGTGATCGTTGCAGAAAGTTAATGTTAGTTATTAGTTTAGTTTTTTCTTTTAACTTAAGCGTGTGTGTGTGTGTGTGTGTGTGTGTGTGTGTCTATGTGTGTTTATGTGTGTGTATGTGCATGTGTGCTCATGTATTCACAGAAGCCAGCTGAGAGTGTTGGATCCTGGAGCTAGAGTGGTGAGTGTTTGTGGACCACCTAGCTTGGGTCCTCTGGAAGAGTGGAGAGTACTCTTAACCACTGGGCCGTCTCTCCAGCCTCAGAGGGTAATGCTTTCATTTAGTATGGCCTGTGATCACATGTCGCCCTGGTGCCGTTTCTGAAGCTTCCCAGCCTTCGCCTGCAACTGTAAAACCACACTCACATCAGTTCATTCACAGCCACTGGACGACGACTGGGCCTGCTTCCCTGAAGCTCCTCTGGAGTCCAGACTACGTTTTGCCGTTCCATTTTCACTGGAAAGGAATAAAAGTGAGGTGGTAACAAACCGTCTTCCTGGCTGTACAAGAATGTGAACCCTCCTTTTGGCAAGCTTCAACTTCAGACTTTCTTGCTGTTGGTTTTTTGACGTTTTGGTAGATGACTGACCCCCAGGGACTCATAGCAGAGACTTGCCTCAGAGTAAACTTGAAATGAATTTATCAGCCACACAATGTTGGCCTCTCATGCAGGCTTGGCAGACCTTGAAATGCAATACATTTATTGAATGGCAGTAACTGGTAGGTTTTTATATGATCGTAATCCCACCCTGGAGCGGATTTTCTTAAGGCTCTTAGAGCTGTGTTCACACTGTTAGCTTCCTGTAACTATCCTGACCTGGCCTGACCTCAGAGTCCTCCTCCCAGTAAGTTTAGTGAAACTCCTCCCAGAATGCCCCTGGATTCTGATCAGGTGCCTCTGCCCTTCAGAAATCCAGACTCACCTCCAAGAATCCCTCTGCCCTGCTGTCATTAGCAACACTGAACCCACTGGTCTCTTCACCCTTCTGTTTCCTGGATTCATCTGCCTCCTTTCCCCATCGTGGTAGAGTGTAACTTTATGTGTTAATGGAATCCAAAGATCTATGATCCTTTAACAGAATGGTCCATAAGTGACACAGAAAGCTCATGTATAGTGTCTGTATGTTTTATTGTACTATATAATTGTAAACTCTTATGTCATCCCATTCTACAACCCAAACAGTACTACTATATGTAGGTTCGCGTGAGCCCTACGCTTAGAAAGGAAGCTCATATGTAGAAAATTTATCGTTTATCAATATCATCATACAACATCTTATACTTAAATCTAAGCTGAAAAACTGTCTGAGAAGTGCTATACACTGCTTACAAAATGCTGGTTCTGCTGGCCATAATAGCATATATATTTTTAATCCCTGCAAGAGGCAGGCTGACCTCTGTGAACTAGCCTGGTCTACATAGTCAGTTGCAGGCTAGCCAGGTTTACACAGTTACCGTCTCACCTTAAAAATATATACTAATTCATCAAATTAATTTTTGATTAATCTTATGGAGTGCTTATGTTTTGACTGAGTTTGGTCAGAGGGAATTTGTACACTTCTCCAGAAACTCAGATCATCTTAATTCACACCATGGAATGTGGCTAATAGGCAGCGCTCTCTCTCTCTCTCTCTCTCTCTCTCTCTCTCTCTCTCTCTCTCTCTCTCTCACACACACACACACACACACACACACATATGCTGGTGTTATATGCTGAGTTACAGTGGTTGGGTAGAGGTAAGGTTTCATGCATGGTTACTACTCCCTTTCTGAGTCACTCTCAGTGACTATAGAAAGCATCTCTCTGGCAGAAAAACCCTTCCCACAGCACAGGTGACACGGGACTGCGCTGGAATCCCAGTCAGTTGATTTCAACATGGAAAAGCTCTCCTTCCATGTTGCTGGGCCGCATTGGGAGAGCTGATTTCATCGGAGGGGTTTCCTGACCTGGTGATAGCAGTGTGGTCCCAGGCAGGTATGGCTGCCTGGTTAGTGTATTGGCCTATTTCCTGTCCAGTTGTCTTTGACTAATGTGCACTTGTCTTACAAGTCACACAAACAAGGCTGAAGTATGGCATATTGTGTGATTTCAGTATTTCCATTTTGGGAAGGTGATTGTAGGAACTCCCCAGAGTCTCCTCCCGAGACCACCTCAGCTTCTGGTACAGGCCCCTCCTCACCTGCCTTTTCCTCAAATCTCTGCTGCGGCGACTTGAGGGGGAAGATGCTTTCCATGTGTTTAAACCTCAATACATTTCTGTGTAATTGCTTTTTTGAATGGAGCATCTGACGATTTAAAGAAATTAGCTTTCTCCCGAAGCAAGATGAATTTAATTCCTGGTTAAAACCTCTGTTCAGGTATTGTCTACCACCTGTGGTATTGGACCACCACTTTCCATGGAGAGGTTTTATTTTCCTGTGAGAGAGTCAGGAGCTGGTTCATATCCATTAGAAAGGCGGCAATCTTGTGAAAGCCAGTGTGCGTGGATGCGATGCCCCCTCCCCCTGCTTCTGCTGGAAATAAAGAGATGGAACAGTACTAGGGACATAGACAGGGAGAGGCAAAGAGACCCGAAGAGTGGATGCTGAGACAAGACACTACCAGAGTTCAATCCCCAGAACCCACATTTTAAAACTCCAGGTTGTGGGGTAGAGCAGTGCAGGGACGTAGCTCAGAGGCCATCTGCAGTCCAGCTTGATGACCTGAGTTTGATCCCAGGGACTAACATGGCAGGAGAAGAAATCCAACTCCTACAGGTTGTCTGCTGATCTTCGTGTGTGTGTGTGTGTGTGTGTGTGTGTGTGTGTGTGTGTGTGTGTGTGTGTGTGCTGTACCCCGCCCCCTCCAGGTGCACAGAATCCATTAGTATGATTAGTAATAACAAAGCCAGCTGAGATGATGCAAACTCGTGATCCTAACCCTGGGGAGGTGGACAGGAAAGTGCCCGGTGATCCCTCACCAGTCAGTCAAATTCCAGGCTAGCGAGAGACCCTGTAGTCAAAGAAGGAAGAGATCCCTGAGGAACCGAGGCTGTCCTCTGCCCTACACACGCACAGGCACACACGCACAGGCACACACAAACCCACTTGCGTGCACGCGCACCCGTGCACACCTGCTTTGCATTGGTCTTTACATTTTTAAACTTTACCACTCCCACTACTATAAACTGTTTTGTTTTGTTTTGTTTTTTAACACTGAACATTTGAGACCACCTCTGTCTGGTTGAAGCCTGCCTCAGCTGAATGCTGACATTGCAGGTCATGCAGCAATGTCTGTGACACTGATGACTCCCTAGATAAGATGCCCTCGGAGGAGTAAGCGACATTCCAATCCTTAACGTGCGTGAACCCAGACCGAGGAAGTGAAGCAGGTGTCACAGTCTCCTAAGCAGAGCCTGTCTTCCTGCTGCTTCCTCAGGGGTGAGGTGCAGTGGGAAGATAGGGAGGTTGGGGGACGCAGCGTCTGTATCGAGATCTGGAAGGAGATCGACAGCACCCCAGACATGCCCCTGTGGTAGTGTAGACACACCTTTGCTCTTTCTGAAACGCTCCTCTGTCCTTCACTCTGAGCCGGTAGATGCCACCCTTCCACTGTGTCCACTCCATGTCTGTCTTCACCCGTGCTTGGGTTTACAGTCATTGGCACATTTTGTCTGTTGAAATATTTGAATTTAGAAAACCTCGTGCCCCAGATTCATAAAGGAGGTGGTTTTATTTTGCCTTTGGATTTAGAACCCATACCCGATGGGAGCTCACAATAGTACGTGTATTAACGATCCACAGAATCAAAAAGAGCCCCTCGGCCCATCTTTGTCACAACCCAAAAGAAAGCTTCTCTTTCCACATTGGACCGCATGTTAGCGTCACGTCAGGCAAAGCTCCGTGGGAGGACGAAGTGTGACTGCCCTTCTCTTGGGTGGCTGAGACGCTGAGGTTTTCTTAGGAACAGACCATCCTGTCACAGGCTCCACGGCGGGGACAGCCAGGTGGACTTGAAGGGAGCATTCAGAAAGACTGGGGCCTCCGAAAATAACAAAGCTCTGATAAAAGGTGTTTGTGAGGGCTGCAGCTTTCTTCCCGTTTCCATGGCGTTCCGCCTTCTCACCTGAGTTAGTGTCTAGCCCAGTCACCTGGGGGGAGTCAGAGCTAGAGGGAAAACTTCTGTGGGGTTTGGTAACCTAGGGATCCTGCAACTGATCCAAGGGATAACTGTCTGAGGCCAGCCAGTATGCTGCCTGACTGTAGCTCCTATCACTGGCATTTCTCTTCAAATTGTTTTTAATTATATATATGGGGGCGTGGGGTTGGTATGAGCATATGACAGAAGGTATCTGTGAGGGAGGCCAGAAGCATGGGAGCTCCCTGGAGCTGGAGTTACAGGTATTTATGAGATGCCCACCCACTGTGGGTGCTGGGGACTGTAAAAACAGAAGTCATTCATTCTTAACCACAGAGCCATCTCTCCGGCCCCTGGAATCTGCCTTCTGTTCACATAGGGAAGCTCTGGCCATACGTGTTACCTCTGTGACTCCTCTGAATATGCATTTGGGCCCAGAATGACTGTTCAGTAGTCAACTGAACTCAGTATCCCCCCAGGAAACTCGGGTGACATTTTATATGAGAAAGCTGCACACTGTTTCTGCTGGAATTCTCTATGCGCATGTATGTCTGAGGACCTGTTTCTAATAACCTTTGTATCATCTGAAATTATACCTATGCACTGAAAAATGGCCTGCACTAATAAGGACCTATGTAATCCCATACAAATAGGGCCAGGATGATTATGTGGAATAAAAACCAGATCAGTACTATGCTGATACCGTTCCTGTAGGCAGCACTTGGTTCTGTAGTTACGTGAGTTTGTTGTAGCAAGTCTCTTTCTTGGTACACTGCCAGTTACTTGAGAATAGAATTGTACTTTCTTCATTTGGAAATAAAGAAGAGTTCAGGGGAAAAATGACTAGTATTTAAGGATGATCTCATTCAGGACTATTGTGGAGTTGCCCAGGTAATTCCAGTGGGATATTTAACTCCAAAGGCAAAGAGGAGGAAGGATTCATAGTCAAGAGCAGAGTGATGGGTAGGTAGGTGGCCTGGACTTGCTGAGAGATACTCCCTGAGCAGGAGCTGCTTGCTAAGCCAACATGGATGGTCTGAAGGTGGCCATTGCCAGAACGGTAAAGGGTGAGGAACTTGGCCAGATGTCACCGGTCGATGGCTCTAGGGTTCTATCAGGATTTTTGTTACAATTAGGGTAGCCGGGCTGAAGGTGGCATCCTGGAGTATGTAGGCAAGAGGGTCTCAAGTTTAGTCAGTGAGGTCTTTGTCCTCTAAAAGCTTGAAGACCACAGTGTGGTCAGCATTTAAAATACCACTTGGGCAGGTCCTGCAAACATCTGTGTGTGGCATTCCGGATCAAGAGGCACTGCTGCATTCTATGGTCTTGGGCAAGGAACCCAGGGGCCGTGAGAGATACAACACAGGCAGTGGGTGAGGCTGGGGAACACAGTCCATCGATGGGCTTCGGAGTGACAAGAGCACACAGTGGTGGAGACAAACAGTTCATTAACCTGAGCAAAGAATGGGGTGCTGCAGAAGATGGCCCCTTAGGAAAGATTCGCCTCAACTTTGACACTCGAGTTGCTTTTATCTAGGGGAAGAAAACCAAGAAAGTTTGCATTCTTGTTTTACTTTAAGGAAACATTAAACAAAAACCTGTTTTCCCTTATTAATATTCAAGCTTTGTGAGGCCCTTTGTATATATTTTATAGGCAAATATTCTCAACCAAGCAATATTTTCACGATCACATCCCTAAAACTACCTGTAAGAATAAACAAGGGAAGAAGGAACTTTCAGGGAGTATTCAACCTTGACTCCGGTACCTCTAGTGGGCCACAATGCTGTCATTCTTTTCCTTGTTGTCTTTAGGCCTGGAAGGATTAAGAACACAGGAAGAAACTGAGTTAGGATGGATCATATTTAATTAACATAGCTCTAATGAAAGTGAAGGTCTGTTCTAAGCCGGGGGCCTGGTCGCACCAGTAGCTGCCTTGGTGTTTAGGTTGGGAAAGGATTTAAACTGCCCAGGCATTTGTTTTTTCAGTAAACAGGAACTTACGAGAAAACAGCTTAGGTCCTCCTTGACCAGACCTTGGGAATGTGAAAAATAGGTTTACGGTTGGTTCCTTTTGAAATTAAAAAAAAAAAAAAATGTATCAGAATGCTGGAGAGATGGCAGTGCACTGGGTTGGAAGTCAAACTTCTCTTTGTTACTCTATCACTCAAGGTTAATTGTTCACTTGTCTTTGGGGACTGTGCATAACACAATTAGAACATTGTTAAGCTGTTGTTCCAATGGTACACACCCACAAGGCAATTCAAAAGGGCCTACAATGTGCTGAGATTTCTGTGAGCTGAAGCCAGCAATCCTGCCTCCCACAGCCATTGCACGCAGAGCCTTCCTTCAGAGTGTGTGATGTGTCTGAGAGGCCAGCGGCGTTGTCAGAGGGAAACCCTAGGCCTACCCTCAGACCGTGGGGCTTCCTTCACCTTCCTTTGTCTTGTGTGCACAGTGCACCAAGTGCCTGAGTCACGCCGGTAGGGTTGTCACTCTTTAAAGCCAGGTGTCTATTCTGTTACCAGCCTTAGTTAAGTGTTCAGAATGTAATTCTGAAAGCTCGGGGCATGGGAGTTAGCTCATCTGGAAGGCTGCGTAGGCTCCACAGGAGAGGTCATGGCCTGTCCTTACACAAACATGATTTATCGCTCGCTCTTTATAGTCCATTTGTTTCCCGCCTACTTTCTTCACCTCGGGGTGCCCTGATGAAATCATAATTCTCTGTGAAGTGGCCTTCTGTCGCCATGGAAATGAGAGTATCGAATCTACAGTGTTACGAATGCGGCGTCCTTCCCAGTAGGGGCAGGTGAAGAAGAGGCCACACGGCATGAGGACAATCTGAAAGGTTTTAGTTCATCCTGGGTTTCTTATTTTTCTCTCATTGCAGAAAATTAAATTTAAATGTTCATCCTGAAGTAATTCCTTTAGAAGATTCAGAGAGGAAAGTAGAGATGAAGCATGAAGGGCTTTTTGTCTGTTTTCATTTTTAGAGTCAGAGGGGGGGAAATCCCGAATTCCAGAAATAATGTGCTAAGTGGCCCAGTACGGTGCTCGCGGTTGATGCCGTGAGCCCTGTCACTGGGGGCTCTGCCCTTGACTCCATGCAAGTTAGTTCTGAACTTAGTGCCTTCGTGTTTGTCTGTGCTCATCGAGGCCGAGTTTCATGCTTGGCCTTTAATGAATTAATGATGTTATGCTTTCATAACAGAAACCCCTTCCCCGTGAAATTCACAATCGGCCGTTCTTTCCTTTAGAGATTTAGAAGCTGTTGTGGTACAGGAAATTGGAGTAGCGGGCTCTGCCTTAGACGGTGAACTGATCCACGCCCTCGGCTCGACTTGGGCTGGCATCCCAAACCCACTTCCTGTGAGGGCTCCTTTGCCAGCTAAAATCTTGGTTTCAGATCTTAATTCTGTTTTGGCTTTGGGAGTCCAGTGCCCACTCTGGAGTCACACTGAGCCTCGACTGAGTCAGAGGAAGGACCCCTCCTGTTGACTCATCTCCCCACTTCCAGTGGGTCTGCTTCCTTTGGAGGCCTCTTCGGCAAGCCATGAGTGGTATGGCATCAAACACCCCATGGAAGAATGGGAATGGGATGAAGGCACCCGATCTAGCCTGGGGACCAGGGCAGGTGAGACAAAGGCATGTCGTAGCTAGGAGAAGATAGCAGGAGGGAGAGTGGGAAGGACAAGTCTACAGCTTGAACGGAGGTGCCACGCCTGGAGTCTAGAGCTGGGGAAGGAGATGAGGGTGAGGACAGGGTAGAGGGCGAGACCAAGCCTAAGCTGTATTCTCGAGATGAGGGGGAGTCGTGCTAGGAGACTCACATGGAATGCCGAAGCTTCAGAAGGCTCCTCCAAGGTGAAACAGGAGGTAGACCAGAAGGAACTGGAGGAGGCTGAGGGGATGGCTTGAGAGAGCAGTGGGACATTGGAAACCATTGTGCAGGAAGGCGTTGGGCTGTAAACATGGTGGGGATCTAGCATGGAGTGAGTTGGGAATGGAGGGGTGCAGGAGAGGGAAATAGCCATGGTTATATCCAAGATGTGAGGAAGATGGCCACAAGGAAAAGGAAAAGGGGAAAGCCTCAGGCGTGTCAGGGAGTATATGATGGGTCTGTTTCAAACACACTGAGATGAGGACTCCAGCCAGGCCCCCTGTCTCCAGGACACCATCTATGTGGTAGACCATGAACCTGCATGTCTGTGGTCAGAGAGAGTTGCCATGATGACTGTACCCCAGGTGTGGGCTTTGTTGACATAAAGACAAGAATGGGAATGGTGGGAGTGGGTACACTCTTGAGGAAATGGCTGCCAAACTGTCCAACAGTCGTTACAGGAGGAAACGGCCCTGATGCATCTGTGCCGTGGCCCAGGTCACAGTCTTTGTCAGCACATAGCTAGACACACACCCACAGCACATGCACTCAGTGGCAGGCCCCATCCTGTTTATAAGAATAAAGTCGCTGGCTGTGGTGTCCCAGGTCACCTTCATGACAGATTCATGTCTTGGGGTGGGTGGGTGGGGGCAGGAAACAGGGTAAGAAGGTGGTGGCGTTGGAAGCCAGGCTTTTGGGTGCTGGTGTGCACATCCAGTTTCCGTATTCCTGTCTGGCTGCGGCCGGCTTTGCTTCATCAGAAGTCACTGAGAGCAGCAGAGTGTCCCAGGAATGCCAATGGGACATGAATCTCAAAAAGACAGGGTTCTACAGGCAAAGATTTGTGGGAAACGCTAATGTGTTGTTTATTTGGACATTCACAACATATGGAAAGCTCTGAGGTAGTCATTCTATAGCTCACAACAGTTAATCTAGTGCTTATTTTGTGTGAATGGTGTACATGCATGTGTGTCTACATGTTTTTGCGTGTTGGGGGTGGGTACACTTGTGTGTATGGAGAAGAAGTTGAAGTTGGGTATCTTCCTTGGTTGCTTTCTCCCTTATCTCTTGAGGTAAGGTCTCTCACCGAAAGCCAAAGCTCTCTGATTCAGCTAGTCATTAGCCAGCTTGCTCTGAGGAACTAACTCCCTGCCTCTTTGCAAGTTTGAGAACTATATTCAGTTTGCCTACTCAGAATTTCATAGGTGCTGAGGATCAAACTCTGGTCTTCCTATGATTTACCCATTGAGCATCTGCTCAAGCCTCAGGGGCTTTCTCTACAGGGTACCAGTGCATATCTGGTGGAAGCGATGTCTTTTCAGACATAACTCTCAAAACATTAACTTGTCAATGTCCAAAACTAGGATTATTCATGCTCCTGTCAGCGTGAACTTCTTAACATCCATAATAGTGTCTGGGTTTGGTGGCTGTATGTATTCAGTTTTGTAGTCTCAGCTGAGGCAGGAGGATTGCAAGTTCAAGGCCAGTGTAGGAAACATGATGAAAGAGAGGCTATATCTAAAACAAATTTTTATAAGAAAGCTGAAGTGTAGTATAGTGGTACAGTGTCAGCTAGCGTGGACAGGGCCCTGGGTTCACACTCCAGTAATGCATAAGTAAACAAACAAACAAGAAAGAGTGAACGCTAGTAGTCACCAGGCTCCGTGTTAGCAGGGATTGCAAACACTGCTGTTTGTTTTCAGGGAGATCATAGAAATTTTCAGGTTTGATGCTTCATAGAATCTGGGGAAATCCTACATAAAGATAAAAGACAGATAAAGCAAACTAAAAACCCCGATTGTCCCTTGTGATTCCGATAACTCCTCTACACTGCATATCCAGTCGCGTTCCCAAAAGACACACATACAGACTTTGTTAGAAAAACAGCAGCACGTCAAAAATGTTATTTTTTCCCCCATTGATGTCTCCTCTGACGTGTAGAAGGAATATGTGTCCACAGTGATGTCGATTGTAAAAGGCTCCATGGAACGGGACACTAGAGAGTTGTCGGGGTGCAAAGGCAACAGCGACCCAATGCCACAGGCTAGACTCACCTCAGGATAAGCGCTCCTGAGCATTCTGTTGGCCATTACTGATACAGTTTCTTTGTTGAAGAGGTTTTGGGGTTCTGTAAAGAATTTACCATTCCTCTTTCAGGTTCTGTTTCCTATTAATCAGTGCATATGATTTAGAGGTTATAGATAGAGTTTAATTGCCAATGCTCTTATAAGGTCTCCCTGTAGAGGTTGACATAAAAGCTATGGGGTTTTGTGTTTTTTTTTTTTTTTTTTTTTTTTCGTTTTTCGAACGTTTCCTTTTGAAATAGTAAGTGTATAGCATCAGGATTAGATTCTCCTGCCAGCATTGAAGGCTCGCTTCCTCCTACCCTCTTGTTGCTATGTTTTCATATTTGGTGGTAGTAACTTCAAGCCAACAACCAAGTTTCAGTAGCCAATCCCATGCCACAAGGGAAATGGAAATGTTTCCGTGAACAAATCCAAAGAATTCGAGCAGAAAAGAGCAACTGTTGGCGGTGAGGACTGGTGAGTGAGGTCAGGTTGGGTTCGGGCATTTCCGCTCTGCTCAGACAAGCAGCATGAGGCGACACTGTAGTCATGGGTACCACGTTCTAGTTCCTGTACCTGGGGAAACAGGCCCAGCAAAAGAGGCGGAGGAGTGGGCCCTCTGGGGCCAGAAGGAAAGCCCTATGTTGGGTTCACCATGAAGTGAATGAATGTAGTTCACATTCTTCAAAGCCCTGGGACAACATGATGCTAAATAAACCTTCTCGCAAGAATTCCAAAAAGATGAAACTTGTTCCCCCTGAGCCTTGATTTACAAGCCCAAAGGCCGTATATTAAAAAAACAAAACAAAACAAAAAAAAACAAGCCTGCTCCATGATGACATTGTAGCAAGCCCTTTCGTTTGCTTATCATGCCTGTCACCTAAGTGGGAAAGATAATTAACTAATTTTATGAGAGACTGGGTGGGGGGGTGGCTTTTAACTACAGCACATTTCCAAATGAGAGCGGTTAATAAATCTGGGGACATTTATCTTCAGGTTGTGATCTAATAGCGAGCGGAAGGAAGATGCTATGGTAGGAGAGCTCTTAAGTAATTAGGATTGGAAGAAGAGAGAGGGGGCAAGAGAAGGCATTTAACAGGTCACTCCAGAATCTCCTTCCTGTGATGGCCTGGCTGTCACTAGTTCATTTTCATGACCAAGGCTGCCCAGTAACGCTACCTCCCTATCTGTGTGCCTCCACGGCTTGCTACCCAATACATCATTGCCAGCGCTGGGTACACAGGAAACAGCAGCACACGCTTCAAGGTTGAGTAATTCAGCCTACCCTGGGTGTTCACTGTGGTGAGAATAAGTGTCCTGTGCAAACAGGCTCTGCTGCCCCAGGGTGGGCAGGTGCCTGCAGCACACTCAACTGTGCTTTCCTGACCTCTGCATCCCCCTCCCTGAGTTTGCATGTCAGTTAGCTGTTGCTTGACAGGAGCGAGCGCCTCGTGCTGCCCAGATGCATTTACTCTGTCCACGTCCTTCAGAGTGGGCTCTGGCCAGTGTAAACAGATCCCAGAGATATTAATTCTGTTTACCCCAACGCAAGTCTGCCATCAGATAAGCGTTTGCTGCAAACGCGTGCTGTGCAAGCTGGAATGGCTCATTGGTTAGCATTGCTCCTTCCACTTAGAGGAGAACATTTTTCCCCCAGTGGGTGGCGGCTCCGTTCATTGTTCAACAGTCAGCAGCACAGAGATGCAAGGACAGCAAGTATCAGGGAGAGGACTTGGTTGCACATGGGCTGCACCTCCCAGCTCCTAACTTGCGGCTGCCAAAGGTCACACAGTTGGCCTGCCACTAGGCCATTCTTGCAAAGTGCTCCCATTTAGGACCAGATTTCCCTAGAGCAGAGGCGTAGAGGCAGGCAGTGATGGTGAGCACAGTGGAACTCTCATCCTGTACCCTGTACAGCTGCTGGTTCTGGCTGCCTGACCTTTGCCTGTCTCATTGCTGCCTCATCCTCTGGGTGACTCCTGGCTACTCACCCTCTCACTCCATACCCAGCTATTCTGCAGGGAGCCATTCAGCCCAAGGTTTTGCTGGTCTCTGATCCCTATCTCACCTGGCTGCCTGCCCTGCCTGGGCCTAGCCTCTTGAGTTAGAAGAATTCTTTTGAGGTACTTGGCACAGTCACCAAGACCAGCAGGCTTCAGGGACCAAGTCATTAGTTCAAAAGAAGTCGGGTCCTGGGAGCCATCACTGTACATATGTGGGATCCATGTTGCTTGCTAAGTGACAGGCGTAGACACCATGTCGGGTCTAAAGATTCTGACAGTGTCTTCTAGGTACTTGTCTTTAGTCTGATTCCAGGGCCAAGATAAGAGTAGACATCCAGACCCAGCCAACACATCCTTCCCTCTCTAGACAGGGATAAGAAGCCCCTTTCCTTCTGGAGGCTTCCTTATAGTAAGCATCACTCTGTTTTGTCTTACATAATCTCAAGGATGGGAGGTCAACATGGGTACCACTTTCAGCCTATGTTCTCCATACCCTGTTTTTGGCTAAATACTCCCTCCTGGGCCACAGGACTGTCACCTGGACCCCAGAACTCTTTCTCCTTGTTCCCTTCCTGCACCCCCCACCTCACTTGCTCTCCTGACTCCTCTCTACGACCCTCCCTCTATGTTAAAGATCCTTCCCTGAGCACAGAGCATGCTCCCAACATCCCAGCGTCTTTCCTGTGTTCCATGTCAACGCTGCCTCTTAGAAGGCAGGAAGCACCGTTTAGACAGCCTGTCCAAGCTCCACATCCCTTGCTTTGGACAGAAGCAGGTACAGGGTCTGACACGTATCTGCACGTATCTAGGTCCCTTCTTAGTGCACTCGGGTGTTGACCTCGCCTGATGTGGAGGGAATCAGGCAGGAGGCCCCAGCAAAAGTTATGGAGACTTTTTGGGGATCCCAGAGGAAGGAAACAGGCTTGATTTGGTTTAGTTTGGGTTTTCTTTCAGGACAGGATCTTGATCTCCAGCTCAGGCTGGTTTCTAATTCACTGTATACTCCTGGCTGGCCTTGAAATTGCGATAGTTCTCTGGTCTCAACCTGCTGAATGCTAGTAGAGGTGTGAGCCACCGATGAGCCCGCAATCACTGTGTGTATTTCCTTCTCCCAGGCCTACTGAAGAGGGTTACTGTTGAGTGAGAGATGCTTCACTGCTGTTGGCTCCTAGCTGCACTGATTCAAAACCAGTTTGCACTCTTCTTTTTTCTTTTTTAAGATTTTATTTATTTTATGTATGTGAGTACACTGTCACTGGCTTCAGCCACCCCAGAAGAGAGCATCGGATCCCATTACAGATTGCATGAGCCACAAGGGAATTGAACTAGGGACCTTTGGAAGAGCAGTCAGTGCTTTTTAACTGCTGAACATCTCTCTGTCCCCAGTTTTTACTGTTACCAAGCAAGGAAACCATGTTTAAAGAAGAGCATCAAATAAGGATATGTTTACTACCTCTGGGGCCCCAGTGAAGTGGAGTCTCTGTCTCTCAAGTTTAGTCTTTTTCATGGAAATCACAGAGCAGTTAGTTAGTTCTTCTGTTCTTGTCTCCTTTCTTGGACTAGAATCACTAACGTCTCAGGCAGTTTAGAGCAGAATGGTACCTTCTAGAAGACCCAGCTTGTCTGGTTTACCCCATCCTCAAACCCTACCCACCCACCCAGGATTTCACTAAGAGTTAGACAATGTGACCCATATGGCCTGTGGTCTGACTCTGGCTATCACTTATACCTAGTCTAAAAAGGAAGTTAATTCCAGCAGATGTGTGCTGTGGTTTTATGCCACAGGTCTCCGTGACTAGTATTTAGTCTGCCCTGAGGCATAGTTACACACTGAGTGCTGCTCAGGGCCTTGAGATTCCTGTGTGCGAGGGTTTAGACTCTGAAGTCTTGCCTCAAACCCTCGCTTGTCTACTGTTCTTGTTCGGGAAGAACAAGAAGGTGAAGGGCATGTGTCTTGGTTGTTTGTCCATTTCTGGGACAAAGCACCTTGGCCAAGGTGGCTTACAAAAGAGAGCAGTTTTAGTTTGAGGGTTCACGTTTCCAGAGGGTTGGGTGGAGTCTATGACCATCGTGGCGGGGAACATGGCAGCCGGCAGACAAGCATGGTGCTGGAGCAGTAACTGAGAGCTTACATCTGATCCACAAACGTGAGACAGAAAGAGAGCAAATGGGAATGACATGAGCTCTAGAAGCTTCCAAACCCAGTGACATACCTCCTCCCGAAGGCCACACCTCCTAATCCTTCCCAACTGGGAACCATCAACTGGGAACCAAGCATTTAAACACATGAGCCTATGGGGTCATTCTCATTCAAACTGTCACTGAATGGGTTAGCCTCATATACGAGGCTAAGGATGCTTACTCTCAAAAAAGGTCACACACTTACAGTACCCAGCTTGTGACTGTAAATAAAGCATACGGCTGAAATTCTAATCCTGCCTCTTAGACGCTTTGCAGCCTTGAGAGATTATTCTCCCCACTAAGACTCCCTTTCCCACCTTTCACAGGGGCCAAGACTGACTACCTTGCTAGCATCTCAGAAGGATCTAATTAAATGCAGTAACTCATGAGAAATGCCCAGCCAGGCCCCCGAGCACGCATAGGAAGGTACCTGACATCAGTAGCATCTTCCTACAGTTTGTTTAAGGGCTGTTTTTAGATTCCTGCATAGCAGTTCCTTTAAAATACAATTTACAAAGGGATAGAAAAGGCCAGTGAGGAGGTGACTTGGTCTTGTTCCAGGTGTATTTTAAGGCTGTATCCTTTTTGCAGAGTTTACAGCCAATGTCAACAAGTACTTGGTTTGTCTAATCTTTCTGTGGTTTGCATAGAAGGTAGATTGGATGTTTTTCAAAGTTGGGACTTCCTGTTTTTCCTGATCCATGTTTTTCTCTGCGAATTCTTCAGTTTTTGCACCACCCAAGAAAACACTCAATGCAGGGCATATGAGACAAGACTCAGGTTTTATTCATTTTCGTGGGGATTAAAACTAGCTTGTCACTTGTTGTATTCTGTGTGCTGTGCTTCCATCTTGAAATGGGAGCAAATATCTAGGGGGAGACAGTTTTGTTCTGTATATTTAAAATCATAGGAGGATCTGGGTGCATTTGAGCTTGCGACAGTCTGCTGGGTCCTATACTACAGAACTGAAAGTTCCTCTTGGTGGTGCCCACTAGCTGTCCTGGGGCTAGGGAGGCAGATGTCCCTAGGGTTCACTGGCCAGCCACTCTAGTTGAAATGGTGAGATCCAGTGTAGTAAGAGACTCTGTTCCCCAAAACAGAGTGGAAAGTGATAGAGGAAGACACCTGAAGCCAACCTCTGGCCTCCACATGCACATGTACAAGCAAAGTCCCTCCCCCACAGCACATATCCATCCCCTACGCACAAATCTTTTTATAAGGTGGCCTGTGCTTAAGGAATGATGCATGCAAGTTGACCACCAGCCTTCACACACATGTGCACACACATTCACAGACATACACACATACATGTACCTGCACATATAGGACATATACATACAAAAGAAGCGGTGAAGGCCAAATAGTGTGTAGATAGCTTAGAAAGGAGGTTCTTTCGGCCTTCCAGCCCCAGGACTGTGGAAATACAACAGGAGTCTGAGTGACTGCCCCAAACATGAATGTCATCAGAGGCTGTTAAGTTTCCTTTAAAAACTACAATTAAGCCATAGAAGACTCTAGAGTGATGCTAGTTAAACCATGCCAACGCTGAGTTGGAATACTCCTTGCATTTAGAATAAATACCGTTTTATGTATATAATACCAGATGGATTGAGATGTGGTCACACCCACACAGCCCCAGTGACCTCTTAAAGCATGACACACTCTTTTTTTTCTGCACAGCTGCTCTGGGCACATTCCATAGACCTTTGTTCTAAAGGCTTATCCTGCCCATTCCGGTCATCGAGAGCTGCAATCCTGACTGTGGGTCTCCTCTAGCTATCGTGTCCACATCTGTTTCTCTGATCAATGCTTGTGCCTCTTGTATATTTCCCTCTGCCCTTCCCCTGGCTTCTCATCACTCACTGAGTCTGTCCTCCTTAGTGTCTTACAGATATGCTGTAATCCTCAGTAAATGTGCTCCTGGCTCTCAAGTTTGCTAGATCTATAAAGAAATGTACAGAATGGGTTGAGTTGTGATTCGTGTCTGCAATCCCAGCATTCCTGAAGTAGCAGCAGACAGATGGGGATTCAAGGTCATCTTTGGCTATAGAGGGAGTTCAGGGCCAGCCTGGAATACATATCTCAAGACACCAACCAGCCAGCGAACCGACCAACCCACCAACCAACTAAAGAAAGATGAGGCCCTGTTCTGATCCCCAGCTCCGAAAAAAGAACCAAAAAAAAAAAAAAAAAAAGATGCATATACATTTAGTGTATACGCCTTCCTGGCTCCCAGCTCATTTATGGTCCATTGGCCATAAAAAGATAAGATGTTCTCTGTCTGTGGCAAACATGATTTTGATGCTAGACACATAGGCCTAGTCATTAAGTATAGCTTAATGAATGAAATACTTATGTGAGTGAATCAAATTTGCCAACCATCACTGTGGCAGGAGTAGTCATGGGGCACCAAATGGTTAGAGGGGTTGCAGGGAGAACAACTTGACTGTGTTCCCAGAAGATAAGAGGAAGCCATCATTGTTCCTCAGATGAGCTGGGAGACAGCTAAGGATCTTCAAAGAGTGGGCTTCACAGATCGATTATGTTTGTTTGGTGGTAGCGTTTTTTATTGGTTTGTGTACGTTTATGTGTTCGTTTGAGAGAGCATCTTATTCTATAGACCAGGCTGGCCCTGAGCTTGCAGCAATCCCCCTGCCTCTCAAATGCTGCTATTGCAGGTGCAGGCCATCATGCCTTGCTTTTGTAGACAGTCTCACTGTAGCCCAGGCTAGTTTGCATAACTCACTAAGTACAGCTGTCCTCAAACTCATGGCAGTCCTCCTGCCTCTCAAGTGCTGGAGTGACGCACCTGAGCCATCATACCTGGCTTCTCATAGTTTCCAGGTAGGCAAACTGATAGTTCTGTAAAATTTGTAGGACTCTGGGAAGCCTTTATTGACCTGAAGACTGGCTTTGCCAGATACCTTTGCGCTCTCGAGACTCCAGTACAGTTGTTTTACCTGACTTAGACAAATCACAGTTTAGGCCCTAAAGCCAGGAAGAGAAGGAGCAGGGCCCGAGGAGCTGCAGGCTTTGGGATAGCACACAGTTCCTAGGTTTAGCCTCAGATGTCAGAAATCATGGTGCTTTCTGAGCAAGCTGAACAGGGAGGACTTCGCTTAGACACAGCATCCAGGTGAGCATTGAGAGTGTGTCAAAAGTGCATCAACATTTGCTTGATGGAGGGTAGTGTTTACATTTGCACACCAGGAAATAAAGCACCTCATTGATTTTGTGTGCCTTGATAAAGCGCTGTATTTTCCCCAGGGTTAAGCCAGTGGAAGTACCCTCTGGTCTTTTAATAAGTGTCTTAGTTAGGGGTTTACTGTTGAACAGACACCATGACCAAGGCAAATCTTATAAGGACAACATTTAATTGGGGCTGGCTTATAGGTTCAGGGGGTCAGTTCATTATCATCAAGGTGGGAACATGGCAGCATCCAGGCAGGCATGGTGCAGGAGGACCTGAGAGTTCTACATCTTCATCTGAAGGCTGCTAGCAGAAGACTGGCTTCCAGGCAGCTAGGATAAGGGTCTCAAAGCCCACATTACAGTGACACACCTACACCAACAAGGCCTCGCTTCCTAATAGTGCCACTCCCTGGGCCAGGCATATCCAAACCATCATGAGTAAAGTTAACATAATTTGGCCCTTCTCCTAAAACAGCCAGTATTCACAGCTAGTCCTATGTCGCTCTCTAACTCTCCCTGCTCATACACGTAGCTTCGCTTACTTCTGCTCACACTCGCTACTGGAGCAAGATGTTGAGCTTTCCCCCCATCCTACTTTGTGTCCTGCGCTCGCTAAGGTGGAGCCACCATACCCTTTAGTGTTTCCCTCCCAGTGGCTGGTCATATTGTTGTCGGCTGTCTGCAGTTCCACACTGTTGTGACAGACAGGCCTGTGAGATGCTGTTCTGCCGCAGGGCTTTGGTTTGCATCCATTTCTGGATCGATCGGTAAATAACATTTTTAAGTTTATTCCTCTTTTCTGTGTTTTTGAGACTGTGTCTCACTCTGTAGACCAAGCTAATCCCAAATCCCAATCCTCCTGCCTCAGGCTCCACGTGCCTGAGTTGCAGGCCTGCGCTACCTCGCCAAGCTCGATTTTAATACTTCTTGCACATTCCTTTTTCCTTATAGGTACGGCAGTTCAGACGCCTGCCAACACTGTGTAAAATTTCCTCTTATGCCTTATCTCGGTAGGGCTAGATGTCATCAGTCGTTTTCAGTTTTTAATCTGATATCGATGGCTCTTTCATTTCCCTAGCTCCCATTGAAGTGTGGCATAATTTTCCTGGTCAGGCCCCAGTGATATCTGTTCTGGAGTTTTCTTCTCTGCAGTTGGCTGTCCACGGTATCAGGCTCCTTCCTGGACTGCACTGTGTGTTTCTAGTCTTTTCTCCTGTGTGAAGTAAAAAAAAAAAAAAAAGCATCTGGCTTAGGTCCAAATAAAAACCCAAATTGTTAGACTCTAACTCCGACTCCATGAACTGAGAGATAAATCCAGCGAGATCTTGCATGGGTTTCTGTTGCTGTCCTTTGCTGCTCTCCGTTTGCTTGGATCTCACTGTTTGTCCTTGAAGAGCCAAATACCGTGGTTTGCTTTCTCATTTAGGAATTCTTGCTTTAGGGGCTGGAAAGATGGCTCAGGAGGTAATGGCGCCTGCCTCCCAGCCTGACAACCCAACTTTGGTACTGGTCCCCATATAAAGGAGATAGCCCGTTTCCTCGTTTATCTTCTGAGCGGCGGCACATGCTCTGTGACACAGGCATACGCGCTCACACACAGTCCATAAATCGATCAACAGGGAAAAAAATTAAAAGAGTACTTGTTTGAAGTATTCCCAAGAATTTTCTGGGAGTTTTTACAAGAATTTTTGCAAGAATTTCACAGGATTTTTTTTTTTTTTTTAAGAATTGAAGTATTCTCAAGAACCATCTCCTGAGAGATATTTTATGAGTCTGATATAGCTTTAATGAGCTCGTTAGTCTAATAGGACAGGAGCATGTGTCCATGAGATGCAGAGAAAGAATACGCACTTTTCAGCTTTTCTTTCTTTTTTCTTGACAGATCTGTTTTAAATAATACATGATACAGACAGACGTTTTACTAAGGAAGATTGAGAGCCTTGTTCTCTAGTATACAGTTGTATCACTGTTGTCCTAAGTGGTTCTCTAGAGAAATCTCCATTTTTCCCTGGGGAGGTTTAACACTTGTGCACGTAAGCTCTTTTTCCTTTGGGGTCCGATCTGAGCATCAATGTCACAGGGCCCGTAAAGACAGAAATAGCCCTGTTTGGGCAGAGGGCAGCCTTGAGCGCAACTTTGCTGTTCTTTGCTTCAGGCTGCCAGAAAGATGGGCTGAAAGTAAGGAAACCCCAAGCCCACTGACTGGAAGGCTTAGCAGGGTATGAACTTCTGCAAGGGCACAGGCCATAACCCACAGACCACCCCGTAGCCAGGTGATGCCAAGCCACCGTCCTACTATCCCTGGGGACATCACAGTCTCCCTCTGTTTGGAGTCAGTGAGGCCTTGACTGGGGTTGTGCTAACCTCCGTGGGTGCCTTTTCCAGGGACCAATGGCCCGTGTTGTTTAAAAGAGTGTCAACCTGGGAGAGTCACCGAGCCCAGTCTTCAGAACAGTGACCAGATCTGGGCTTTGTCACTAGATACTGTGGCTCCATTCCTTCCTGACTCAAAAAATAAAATAAATTAAATAAAGAGATTGAACAGTTTACCTGCTATTGACCCGAGTCCTCCACATACGTGAACACACGTGCAAAGAACACCTCCCCCTCCCCCCAACACATAGGCAGAATAGAAAACAATAACAACTCCATAAACAGTCTTCTGAAGTAGATGTTAACCTTGGGGTTCTGAGTCATAGAATTATCAGAAAAAAAAAAAAGACCTTAGAACAGGGTCCCCCACGGGGGCTCTCCCACAGCAGGGTCTGGCTGCTCAGTGCTTTCATTGATATCATCGTTGTCATTGGGTTTCAGCGGGGCCGAGTACAAATTGTTAGTCATTTAATGTAAATACGTTTAAGGAAATCGTGGAAGGCCATAGGCATCTTAAGTCGGGAGTTAGAACAGCAGGGAGTGGAGATTCTGAGTAGCTCAGATATCCCTAAAGGGGATAAAGTAAAGTGGCAGAGTAATCAGGAAAAATCTGGCCAGCAAGGACAGAGCAAGTGTGGAGAGTTCATAGAAACCCACAATTAGCTTTCTGTTTATTTGACTGACTTTCTCCCCACCCCCACGCCCGTGTGTGGTGGTGGTGGTGTTGTGTGTGTGTGTGTGTGTGTGTGTGTGTGTGTGTCTCAATCTCTGTCCACCTTATTTTTAATAGAATATCTTTTACTTATTCTTCAACAATATCATGAATACTATGTCTTTGCAAACCCTGATCTCTCCCCTCATACTCTTCTGGGTCACCACCTCCAAGAAAGACATCCCTTTCTCCCTTGGTCATGTCCTCTTCTTTCCTTTTCTTTTAGTTTTGTATATGAGTGAGAGTCTTGGCTATTTGCATATTTCTGCAGCCCATAAAGATCAGAAGATCTTCTGCGCCCTTGCAGAAGTTCATCCCCTGCTAAACCTTCCACAGTGGCTTGGGGCTCGGGTTTCCTTACTGACAATCCATCTTTCTGCCAGCTGAAGGCAGTGGTCCTCTGGAAGAGCCAACAGTGCTCTTAACCACTGAGCCTTCTTTCTACACACCCGTATCCCCTCCCTCCCTAGGTTTCTTTGCTGTTGCTGTTTGCTTGTTCTTTGTTTTGCTTGGGGGCGGGGTGGGGTAGTACTGCCTGCTAGAATGCTAGGCTTGGGCTCATAGAATCCTGTGCAGCAAAGCACACAGCTCCTGGGAGCTCATGAGCACAATGGCCATGAATCAGAGGACAACATTTCACAGCTTTCCTCACCATCCTCTGCCCTTACATTCTGTCTGTCCCCATTTCCATGATGAGCCTTGGGGTGGGGTAATATAGATGCTCCATTCAGGGTTGAATATTTAATCCTCGCTTATTCTCAACCCTTTGAGACCAGTTAAGAATCTCTGCATCAGTTGCTCTCAGAGGCTTCCCTGACGACGGCTGCAGGCAGCACTGATGTGTACAGATACTTAGACAGCACCTTGACGACATAGCAGCAATACGTTCTCCCTAGGACGACCTCTGTCCTCCCACGCCTTACGACCTTTGGGCAAGGTTTCAATACCACGCAGGCCTCCAGTTCTGTCTACACTCTTTGCTTCTCCCTGTAACTTTTAGGATACTAGAGCGCCGTGGGCTCCACACAAGAGCTTTCTTTCAAGGAACCCAAGCTCGACAATAGGCTATATCCTGGCTGATGGGCAATCCCCAAGGATCCTCCTGGGTCTTCCTCCCTAGCCTGGAATTAAAGGTGCACACCCAACGAGCAGGTTTTGCTTATATGTTAGGGCTCTGTAGGCCCTCATGGTGCTTTACCAACCAAACAGTGACCCCGCCCTCCTACTGTTTAGATCTGGCATGAATGAGTATCTTGTTGACATATTAACCAGGAATGTGTCTGAATAATGTAAAAAGCTGCAGGGATATAAGAATGTTTCAATAAACATATAACACCGTTGTGGAAAAAAAAATAAGATTTGTTTTTTAAGAGCACAAGAAACCTTTGGTGTTTTATAAAAGGACCCTAGAATTTTCCATTTTTTTTTTCATTTTTTTAGATAAGCGTAGCTGGAAGATGGCCTTGGGCTCCTCTTGCTCTTCTGTCTCCCACCTGCCAGGGGCCGGGACTGTAGGCATGCAAGCAGCTAGCACTAGAACTGTCTTGTCAAACCTTCCCCGTTAAATACGGCTGAGTGGATGATCTTCTTATCTAAATAAAGGATCGGGAGAGCTGGAAAGAGTTCTGAGACCCTAAAATATGTCCCATTGTGATTAAATGTTTCATATTAACAGGGTCATTTTTAAAAGTGCTTTTAATTACCCCGGACCTATGAGAACATAGACAGGAGCACACTGAATTAGATCACACTTCACTGTACCTCCTCTGTGGTTGGCATCTGTCTGTCTGTCTGTCTATCTACCCATCTATTCACTCATTAATTTATATTTTTGAAGCAGGCTCTCACTGTATAGCTATAACTAGCCTGGAACTTGCTGTATAGACCAGGGACTTAGAGGCATCTGCCGGCTTTTGCCTCTCAGTTTGGACTCTGTTTTTTGTAGGCTCTTCTCTATGGGTCACAAAGGGCAGTGACATCAGTGTCGCCTTTTGTCTGGACCAGGTCATCTCAGGGTTCTCAGCGAGCACTAAGTATGGCCATACAGAGCACAGCCCTCTTGGCTGATGAAGGGACTGGGCTCATTTACCCACTGTCCCCTTCAAACCACAGCCTCATGTGTGGGTGTCAAGCTCTTGGCTGGAACTCCAGCTAGACAGAGCTGTATAGATCCTTGAGAAAATAAAATGAATCTGGAAAACTACTGGGGAGACAAATGATCCAATTTAACCCAAACCACTTTTTAAAATACAGACAAACAGAACAATAACAGTGGAAAATTACAGGATACAGGAACCCAGGCTCCTGGGGAGGACTTACCATCCCAAATGGCTGGCCATCCCAGTAATTAGAAGAAGCTGACCCCACAGGTGGCTGTGCCTAGCCATGCTGTGCCCTATGCAAATATCCCCTTCCTGAAGATGTTGAATTCAGGAAAGATTCTTAAACTGCGCTTAAACAGTTTCATGATGTCACGGAGGTGGGGGTGGGGAGACAGACCACCCTGCAGCTTTAGAGAGAGGAACCATCTTTTATCAAAGGGCTTAGAAAACAGGCTGGGCTGTCTCCACCCAAAACAGATGACTGTCTAGCCTGTAAGCCCCACTACTTGCTCTAATCCAAGGCGAGACAAATGGAGGAACATCGTACTGAAAAAATATATATATAAAATAAAAAAAATGGAGCTTTTAGCATTGAATATCAAACCTCAACTGGAAGCCTTGTAGAAGAATTTGGAAAGCCATTTCTGAATGAACAGTAAGACCCTGGACCTCAGGGCAGTCTGAGCCCCGAGCTCTAGGTACTCACAGCCATCCCTCCCCCTGTACCCTGTCCCCTGTCCCCTCCCCCATCCCTTCGTCAGAACTTGGAGATCCACAATGGCACACTCGCCTTCTATTTTTCTATTTTTGTTGGTCTGTCTGCTGTTCTAGGGGTCGAACCAAGGTCTCGTGTGTACTGGGTGAACCGTGTACCTCCACCCCAGACTACCAGCCCAGCAATCCAGCTGTCAGCCAGCTCTCCCGTTTGCTCTAGGTCTTATCCTCCAAGCTTGGTTTTCTTAAATAACTAAATTCCTCAGCCTGATTCGACTCTGTCAGGGAATACTTGGCCCTGTTTTCCAGAGCCTTCCAAAGCAAATGAAAGGGGGGGAGGGGAGTCGGAAAAAACCGGCGTCCGAGCTTTACACTTAGGAGGCTGATCATGTGGCCCAGTGCTGCATTCTATTTGTGTCCCTGTGACTGCAGTGGAGAGCCAGCTAGTCTGTGGGGCAAGAGTGTGATGGGCAGAACTATCGGGGGCCACCCTGTCTGTCTACTCAGAGAATATCAGAACCACAAGGACATGGCCATCTACCTGCCATCACGTTGCGTATTTTAAGCCCATACAAATCTACCAAGAATGGTTTTTTCCTTTGTAACCTATAAAAACATGCCCAAAGCTAGGATTTTACCCATTAATGGTCATGTATGAGATCATATATAGAACATTCATCTTTGTTCCTGTTTTACATTCAGACATTCACGGTATTAAGTATGTGCAAGAAAACCGATAGCAAATAAGTCCAGTCAGATTGTGCTTCAAGGTGAGCACAGTGCACATTGTCTGTGCAGCTGTGGGACCCGGGCTGTGTATAGAGCATGGCAGACCAGGAAGGAGAGGAGCAGAGAAACGAGGGTATCTAATACAGAGTCAAGAGGTCTCTTTTTGAGATGTGTACATATAAACCTTGATAGGGAGAAGCCAGGTCAAACAGGAGAGGAAAGCTGTGGGTATGAACAAGGCTGCACAGAAGTTTAGAGGATATCCGAGCCAGGCCCTAGGTAGATATCCCCTGACCTACCTGATGAGGCTGGCCTTTATATTGTAACAGCAGTGGGACAGTGAGGAAAGGCCAGTGACACGAGTGTTTTGTTCAGTTCTCTTGTGTCAGGGAACAGCAGTCAGAAGTTTAGTCTCACCTGATAACCTTATTACAGAAGAACTGGAGGTCGGGTCCTTCTAAAGTGAGTGGGGACTCCCGTAGGTGGGATTGAAAATGGCCAAGCTGCTCAGCCCCACGGAGGCTGAGGCTGTTATAGCAGCACGTCGTGTTCTGTACTAGGTTCCAGAAGTTCTCCAGGTTGAGGTTTGCAACCGCCCGATTAAGAGTAGACTGGATGCATAAGGGAAATGCAAATCAAAACAACCCTGAGATTTCACCTCACACCAGTGAGAATGGCTAAGATCAAAAACTCAGGTGATAGCAAATGCTGGCGAGGATGTGGAGAAAGAGGAACACTCCTCCATTGTTGATGGGATTGCAGACTGGTACAACCATTCTGGAAATCAGTTTGGAGGTTCCTCAGAAAATTGGACATTGAACTGCCTGAGGATCCAGCTATACCTCTCTTGGGCATATACCCAAAAGATGTCCCAACATATAAAAAAGACACGTGCTCCACTATGTTCATCGCAGCCTTATTTGTAATAGCCAGAAGCTGGAAAGAACCCAGATGCCCTTCAACAGAGGAATGGATACAGAAATTGTGGTACATTTACACATGGAATATTACTCAGCTATCAATGACTTTATGAAATTCATAGGCAAATGGTTGGAACTGGAAAATATCATCCTGAGTGAGGTAACCCAATCACAGAAAGACATACATGGTATGCACTCATTGATAAGTGGCTATTAGCCCAAATGCTTGAATTACCCTAGATCCCTAGAACAAACGAAACTCAAGACGGATGATCAAAATGTGAATGCTTCACTCCTTCTTTAAATGAGGAAAAAGAATACCCTTGGCAGGGAAGAGAGAGGCAAAGATTAAAACAGAGACTGAAGGGACACCCATTCAGAGCCTGCCCCACATGTGGCCCATACATATACAGCCACCCAATTAGACAAGATGGATGAAGCAAAGAAGTGCAGGCTGACAGGAGCCTGGATGTAGATCTCTCCTGAGAGACACAGCCAGAATACAGCAAATACAGAGGCAAATGCCAGCAGCAAACCACTGAACTGAGAACAGGACCCCCATTGAAGAAACCAGAGAAAGGACTGGAAGAGCTTGAAGGGGCTTAAGACCCCATAGGAACAACAATGCCAAGCAACCAGAGCTTCCAGGGACTAAGTTACTACCCAAAGGCTATACATGGACTGACCCTGGACTCTGACCTCATAAGTAGCATTGAATATCCTAGTAAGAGCACCAGTGGAAGGGGAAGCCCTTGGTCCTGATAAGACTGAACCCCCAGTGAATGTGACTGTTGGGGGGAGGGCGGTAATGGGGGGAGGATGGGGAGGGGAACACCCATAAAGAAGGGGAGGGGGAGGGGTTAGGGGGATGTTGGCCCAGAAACCGGGAAAGGGAATAACATTCGAAATGTAAATAAGAAATACTCAAGTTAATAAAAAATAAATAAATATTACATATAATTTCATAAACATGAAAAAAAAAAGAAAAGAGTAGACTGGATGGCCAAGCATTAAGTCCCAGAGGTATTTGCAGACGACTTCTCGGTGTTAATGGAGGGGGCTCTTAAGAACTCTCTGAGCTGTTGTGGGTGTGGAGGGACAGCAGGCTTGAGGGAGTGGGTGACTTCTCCTGAAGGATTGCTGTGTGCAGCTTAGCAGACGTGTCTGATCTCCAGATCCCAAGTTAACAATGTTGGGACTTTAGGATTTCCTGTCCTAGACAGCTCATCCGCGAGAGGTCTGCTCAGACCTGTGAGATTTTATAGGCATTTCCCCAGGGGTGTGATGGGGAGGTAGGAGTTTTTACTTTTTAATAAATGTCCCATGGTTTGGCGAACTTAGTGTATCAAAGCAAAACAGCACATAGGCAGCCAAGAGTCTGGACGATGGTAGGAGACACGAAAGTGCCTGTAGCCCACCAGAGTTTCTGAGAAGCTGCTAAGCCTGTAGGTCATGCTCCACGCTGTTGCTGGGGCCTGAAGTATGGGGGAAGACCAGGGCTGCTCCGCGTGGGACGAGGGCTGAACTGTGAACAAAGGGCAGTGTCACCTTTACATGTATCAGGGAACCGTTAGGTCTGGCTGCAGTCTAAGCTGAAGTGCCTTTGCTTTGGGAAACTGGGAAGGTTTAGGAACCGGCCTTGAACCAGCAGGTGAACCTTAATTCTGTCTTCGTGAATGCCTCGTCCATCCCATTGACTTTTTGAGCTGGATTTCAAGGCCGCAGCAGCCTCTTCTGGACTTGGATTGAGATATCGCTGGGTTCCGAGCCGCGTTGCCAGAAGCCTCTGACCTACCCAGTTAACTCTGCATTGCAGCCTGTTCACCTGCCAGCAGGACCCAGGCCTGCGTGCCCCTGGCAGGCTTTGGTTTTTATCCCCACAGACATACAGGGAGGAATCTTGGCTTTCCCTTTCTTTCTATCTATAGCCTTCCCAGAGGAGCTCACACAGTCCACTAGCTTTAACTGCTGTTGCCACTCAGCCAATTCCTTTAGCCACTGTCCCCATCTCAGTGAGCACCACACTGCTCAACAGTGACTCCAACCATGAACCTCATCGGTCATCCGTTTTCCCCTTTGCCTCACACCCAGGTTCAAGACCATGCCCTGCCTCCAAACTGTGTGCTTCTATCTGGCCGCACTACCTTACATTTCCACGCCACCACCTCTAGTCAGAGGTCTTGGTCTGTTTGTGCCCCTCTCCCTCTAGGCTGCTCCTGTCACAGAACTACCTTCTTCCACCTGTCTGGGGTGATCTGCTCTTGTCAACCCTCCTTGTCTGCTCTTTGCTCCTCAGAGCTCCTTGCCCCCTATCCCAAGAACTCAGCCTTCCTGATGCTCCTCATCCAGATGGCTTCTCCTCCTGGGGTCACCTGCATGACTACCTTATGGGGGTTCCTCAGCCTCTCTAGATGAGTTCCTCCTAGGGCTGCTCAGCTCACGGGCACATTGCTTCTCTTCAGTTCACAACACAGTGGATGTTTACACTTCATACACAGTTAGCTCATTCTCCAGTCTGGCCATCCTTCTGCCGTGCATGGTACCCTGCCAAGCTGTGGTTCTGGGGACAAAGCAGTAAATGCAGGTCTCTGCTCCCCAGAGCTCAGGGAGACAGAGGCCAAGTGAGCGTACACCTGTTGGAAAGGAACGATAGTAGAGGAGGGGTGGAGACAGACGTACAGACAGCAGGTGTCTGCAGGACATGTTGAAGCCTAAGGATGGTAAGAAGCCATCACAAGTAGATGGAGATAGATAGTGTGTCCTGTATGTGGGTTTGGAGAAATGTAAACTGTTCAGGGGAACAGTTCATTTTGATCCAGCTCTCACAAGAGTGAGGAAGATTAAGTAAAAAGTCAAGTGTGCAAACAAAGCCATAAAGTGAAACAAAATCATCTTATTACAGATGGGTAAAGAGTAGCAAAGGCTAAAGCCTGTGCAACAAAGTCCATGGAATGACCGAGCTGTCACAGCAGTGTTTCCATGATCGATAAAATCATGAAGTTAATAAACTGGACAGATTGGAAGAAATCACTACAAACGGGAGTAAAAAGCACCGAAACATTAACGTAGCCCATGTTCTTAAGTCTGAGCTTTTTGTGCATTTTTCATATTAGGATCAGGATACGTTTTGTTTCAATGAAGCATTTAACCCCCTCACCATCAACATTAGATCAGTAGGACGTCTCACAGGCAACAGCGTCTCATAATTACAAGTCCTCGCCTCAGTGTCCCATCTAGTGCACTAACTGCCTGGTGCTCTGAGCACAGCCTGCCTCTCTGTCTTCCAGGTAACCCACTCAACAGTTAAGTAATAGAGGCAGATTCCTGCTGAAGTCTGCCTGTGCAAACCCCGTGCTCTTCCCTCAACACACCATAATCGTTGGCCTTACTGACACTCCCGACCTTGCTGACAGCTGTCGTAAGCTATGCCCTGCTATGCCCTTCTTCCCGCCTGCTGCAGCTCTATGTTTAAGACTCACATTGGAAGCGCTGGTGGGAATGTAAAGTACAGCCACGGCCGATGTTGTACTGATTGTTGTTTGTTTTTTTAACAAAAAGACCTAATGTTTGTTGAGAAAACATGTGGATTGTCTGTTCCTTCATTATACAGGTATACTGCTAAGTGTGTTTGAAACTTGTGCTAGATAATGTCATTTAAATTTTAACACATTTTTATGCTCTAGAAACAGGCAGTTCACGGGCTGGTGAGACGGCCCAGCAGGACAAGGTGTTGTTACCCCGCCTAAGAAGTTTGGTTCTTCACTTCTGCAGTATGCCCTCTTACCTCCACATACATGACCTATCATGTGTACACACATACATACATGTACTAAATAAATACATGTGTTTTAAAAAACACATTTAAAAGTTCAAAATAATAGACTTGAGGAAAGCTGGGTGGGGGAGGTTTCAACTATGCCAATTATGAGACCTGAGCAGGCATTCCGTGGTGTGACATTGGACTGTACAGGCTCTGGGAGGCTAAAAAGCTATTCAAAACTGTTCCAAGTTGACTTTCGTGGTGTAAGACCTGAATGAACAGATTTTTGCACACTGTGAATTGTTGAGCGTACGCTTTCTAAGTGGGTGGAGCAAGCAGAATAGAGTGCTGGGCAGAGGAAGCAGGGACTGGTGTCTGCTGGAGTCTGCTTCCAGGCCCTGTGGGGAACTGTACCAGGAGTGACCGTGGAAACAGGGAGCGGGTCCTCATAACCAGTGCCTGTCTGTTCTTGGGTTCCTGCCACCTGGGGATCTATGAGACCTGATGGGCACCACCAGTATCCACCTTGGATTCATCCTGAACCAACTGGGTAGGTGACCGAGTTGGTCAGCTTTGAAGCCTAGCAAGAGCCCTTGTATCAAACACAAGATTCCTTACCAGAGAGTCCGTCTCTTGGTTTTTAGTTTGCTCTGTGGTGTGATGGTATTTGATTCATTTTGACCCAAGGAAAAGTTTGTTTCATTAAAAAAAAAAAGTTATCACTGTTGTACAAACAGTTCTTTCAGGAAAGTTCAAGTACAAGGAAAAAGAAATGAATTCGAAGGACAGTCGTCAAAAGCTATCTTTATAATTACAGCTTTGGCAGCAGAAGAATCAATTCTTACAGTTGTCGTCCATTCTTATTCTAAGGTTTTCTGAAATTGTTTTCACAATGCGGCATTTCCCTGCAAATGCATCTCCCACCTCCCGATAGTGCCTTACTTGAATGATTTGCTCCCTAAGTGTTCACCCCCTGCCTCAGCAACATCCCTAGTAATGATGATGAAGCAGTGTGGTGAGGAATTGAAGCCCGGGAGTCTTGCTCATTTCGTCTGTCCTCCTGGGAAGCCTAAACAGACAGTGTGTGATATTAGAGACTGAGGAAATGCCCCAGCATGTGCTCCCGTGTGCGAATGCACACACAGACCCACCATAGCATGGCTGCGGTCTGAATACATTTCATAGGCAGTTGACGTCCAATCATAACTGGAAGGGTCTCATCCCTGCTTAGTGGATTAAATAGCATACTTTACAATTCACAGCCGCAGAGCCAGTGAAACATTGAATGAGTTGCTTTGTTCACATTTAGTATGGCAATTCGTAAATATTATATGTTTGAGGAGCCATCTTGGATTTGGTTGGCTTTTTCTTCTTCGACAAACTTGTTGGCTCACTTGGTGCTCTGACGTCATCTTTAAAGAGTATGACAAAGTGGTACTTAGGCTGTGCCACAACTGTTTATGGAGAAGATTATGAGCCACTCTCTGTTCAGTAGGGGCAGACAGGGAGAATGCACTTCTGTTTTGAGCCAGCGGATTGAACATGGCTTTTATGAATATGTCTGTGTGTCTGTCTGTTGGAAGCATGGACACATGGGTAGAAGCTTTAGGGTATCATTATTTTAAAGGATGACTCTGTGATGGCAGATGCATGTCATTAGGACACAGAGAATGACTCCTCATGTTGGCTGTGTATCAATACACAGGGCGCCTCTTATAGCCAGTGTTCCTCTCTGGGCCAGGATGCTGATGGTTGGGGAGTCGCTGGTCTTGTGGGGCACGGGGCAAGGAGGACACTGTCGTTTTTCACTCATCTTTCCAAGAACTTCAAACTGCCCTAACAGTCAAGTCTATTGTCAAAAATAGGTAACTGCTGTGAGAAGGGAGGAAGAAGTCTGAAGGGAGGGGATAGCAGGGAACAAGAGAGGGTGATTGATAGAGAGAGGAAGGAGAGCATATTACATGCTGCATGCTTCTCTTATGTGGATTCAGATGTGACTACACACGCACACATGTGACAGGAGGAGGACCAGAGAAAAGGGGTCAAGGGGACATGCGGAAGTGAATATGAGCAAAGTAGCCCAGGCTGGACTAGAACTCAAAAGCCCCAGTGTGTTGGGATTACAGGCATGAGTTACTACACCAGGCTAGGAGTTTCAAAACATCACCATTGAAATGATACTCCTCAGACCTATCCTTAGCAAATACTTGTTGGGTCGATTACTTTCCCCAGTGGGCAGGTATCACCTCGCAGGTGGACAAAACCAGAAAAGCCAGTATTTTCTGCAAACTCAGGAGTTGGGTCACTCTGCACACTGCCCATCATTTCCCTGGGAAACACATCCACCAAGCCATGTTGGTGGTGGGACTCTGCAGAGATGTGGTGCTGTGTCTCATGCTTACGTTGGCTCTTCTCTCCCTCCCAGGCCTTGAACCGGGGCATTGCTGCAGTCAAGGAAGATGCAGTAGAGATGCTGGCCAGCTATGGGCTGGCGTATTCTCTGATGAAGTTCTTCACGGGACCCATGAGTGACTTCAAGAATGTGGGCCTGGTGTTTGTGAACAGCAAGAGAGACAGGGCCAAAGCTGTCCTATGCATGGTGGTGGCTGGTGCCATTGCTGCTGTCTTCCACACCCTGATAGGTAAGGCTCCTGCCATCTGAGCGTTTCATTTTGGTCATTTCATTTTCTTCTCAACTGCTTTAAATATAGTTACAGGCTAAGTGGCTTCCTTAGTAATTATTAAACCTTCCTCATGAAAATTTCAGACAAAAGGAGGAGTGGAGTCTGCGCTCCTAGATCAGTGGCATTTCCAAACATTTTCTTTCTGAAGTGCTGCAGTTTTGTGCCTCTGATGCCCAGAGTGAGAGAGTGAGTGGGTTTATCAATAGGTGGCTGTACCTAGGAGGTGAACAAGATAGCAGACATGCCCAAATCATTAGCAAGAGAACAAAGGTATGGTGGCTGTTACTTTGAACTCATGCTTCTCAGTATTGAGAGCCAGTCAATGGCAGGTTTTGAAATTAATTTGCTCCAGGGTTCCTATGTGCTCCTTTATTCAAAAGCATGACTAAAAACCTGTCCGTGGAACAGGAAAGCTAGATCCTAATACAGCAGTTGTGTACAGGTTTCTGAGGACCCCGGAAAAGCTTGTTGTACCTGGGTGGAGCCTCCTCTGCTGCCTTCTGGGTGGTTCTACAGCTTCATGGGGTGCAGCTTCAGAGTATCCCGACTTTAAAATAGCTTTGTCTAACTGGCATAAAGTGTGCAGGGCACAGCTACGGAAGCCGGTTGCCCAAAGCCCTTCGAGTGTTGCTTCCTAAGCCCATTGTGTGCCTTAAATGGTTGCCGGTTGTATGAGGAGGATGAATGTCACAAAGTAAAGGAGCCGGAGGATTAACCCAAACCGCTTACGGTGTATTCATTCCCAGAAAGCCCGTGTTTACTCACGTAATTGTGAATCGGAAAGTCAACAGGGGAAAGGCCTTCATGGTTTTCCTTTCTAAGTCGGCAGGGGATTTTGTTGTAAGAGCAGTGCAGAGGAGAGAGGCCGGCTGATGGTATACCCAGCTGGGCCCTGAAATGACCATTTCAGTTGTGCTTAGGGACTCAGGGAGTGGCAGGCAGCGCCTTTCTTTCTATCCACTTATGCCCTCAGGGTGAGTGTTTGGAGAAAACGTTTCTGCTGCTGCCTCTGGGTCCTGAGAAATGCCATACATTGTAAAACAAGGGTCCTGTCTAAATGAGTAGAGTGATTTCTTTTTGCTCTCAGTCTTTTTATTTGTGCACTAAATAAATCCAGCTTTCCCTGTTTCGGCCTCAGTTGGATGAGACTATCTGTCAACTACCAGGGAAGAGAAAAGCCGAGCAGACTGTTAATGGTAGCCATAAGGAAAATGTTGAGTCTAAGATTTACCATTGTCTTGTCTTGTATTCTTGAGAGAAGGTCTCAGGAATACACAGCACCTCTGACCTGTTCCATAGCAGAGATTAACCTTGAACTTCTGGTCTTCCCATCTTACCCTTCTGAGCTGTCTGTGGTGTTACAGGCCTGTACCACCAGGTTATGCAGCAATGGGGCTGAACCACAGAGGGACAAGCATGGCAGGCAAGCATCCTCCTGACTGAGGTGTAGCCCCAGCCCATTGGTTTCCCCATGTTAAAAATGGAAATTTGAAAATGGTAAGATCTTAAATTTAAATCAGAAGTGCTCTTTCTTTATCCCACTTACACGAAATAATTATTTTATTACACTTGACCTATTTTTAGAGCTAATACTTCTGTTCCTTCGATCAAGCAAACACTTTTCCCACTTTCCAGGGAAGCACACAGCAGTTGGTTTTGAACGCCTACATTGAGATTCTCGGGATTTTCCCTCCGTTGCCTCACTGGCAACCGAGCGTTGGTCTGTCCCGTGTCTGCCCTTGTACATCACGTATCTTTGTGCATCTTCGTTCCTTGTTCTTCTTTCCGAGTCTGTGAGCTCTCGCCCCGTCTCCTTGTCCTCCGTGTTCTGGACCATGGCTCTCCCTCTGCCGCCCAGCCCACCCGCTACTGGTTTCCCACATCAGCGACCATCCCCGCCTGTACGGTTTTCTGCTCTCAGTATCCTGCAGCTGTAGAGGACACAAAGCCAGCTCTCACCTCTTAGTGAGGCTGTGACCAGTCAGCCCTCAGCTAGGCTTATGACAGGGAGCTCAGACAGAGATGTGAAAACCTCAAATAGTCAGCTCAGCTTGAGTGAGGAAGCCATGGTGTGATCCTAGTCGTCTGTGCCAGGGGCCGACACTGAGGGAGCGTCTGTTCTGACCGTGTACATTCCCCTGGGTACAACATGTCAGCGAGAGCGCCACATGCCCCGGTGCATTGAGCTTAATGCTGGAGTAGAGATTTGCAGCAGAGGTCCAGGCATAAATGGAATTTCTCTGTACACTGTTTTCTCAAAACTGTTCTGCTTGTTTCTTTACGTGTTATTTCTTCTCTAATGAACCTACCTCTCTCAAGTCCCATTTTATTTTGTATGTTTGTGTGTGTGTGTGTGTGTGTGTCCACATGCACATTGTATTGCATTTGTGTGCATGGAGCCACAGGTCAGCATGTGGTATCTTCCTTCGTTCCACCTGACACTGTTTGCTTGTTTGCTTTTTTGTTTATGTGGACATAGGAGTTCCCACTGAACCTTGGTCACCGATCTGTGAAGTCTGGCAGGCCAGCAAGCTCCATGGATCTTTTTGACTCCTCCTCCCCAACTGGTGCTATCGATGTACAGTGCCACACAGCTTTTTACATGTTAATGGGGATCCCAATTCAAGTGTTCATGTCTGTGAAGCAGCAAGGCACTGTCTGTAGCTGTGTGTGTGTGTGTGTGTGTGTGTGTGTGTGTGTGTGTGTGTGTTGTGTGTGTTTTATAAAGCCATCCAAAAGCACCAAGCAGGAGGGGTCCCTTCTTTTGAGGTTGGGCCTGGGAAGTTCTCATAGACTGTCTCTAAAGGCATGAATTTATTAGAAAATAAGTTTTTCTACATTTTTCTTCATTGTCTATATAAAATGGAGTTGAGAATTTGAGCGTTTCCTCGAACATGTCACTAAATCTGGGATTTAGCCCAGTAGTAGAGCATTTGCCTAGCATTTGTGTGGTGCTAAATTCAATCCCTAGTACTCCCAAAAGAGAAGGGGGTGGGGTGGGAGGGAGGGCTGGCTGGCTGTATCTAAGTCCCCGGTAGTCACTTTTCTTGTCTATTAATATCTACTATTTCTGTGTAGCTTTGATTCACAGTTTCAGCCCTGCCATACCTTTCTGCCCTCTTTTCAGTTAATGGCCAAATTCATGGTTCCTTTTCACTTTGCTCTTTACGAGTTGGTTTCACTCTTTAAGACATCACCACCCCCAGCACAAGGCCTCCTTTACACTAAATGGATTTTCTCACTGGCGGAGTCATCCATTTTCCTATGTGGCAGTGTTAAGAATGGAATGTGGGTCATTCTACCTGTGCGCAATGCACTGTTTTGTGTAACTGGTATCTGTCTTCCTCTTTGCATGGTGAGATATTATTCCATAAATTATACTCCTGGGACTGCAGAAGAATGAGAGTTAGACTTACCATTGTTTCACGACCCAGTCCCACCTCTCTCGGTACCTAATGGAATGTGTACTGAGTAGATCATACTGGCATTCCAGAACCCGAAATAACTAGAAGGAAATGTGTACTAAAGACACAATGGCCAGCTGTACCCTGCCCTAAGTAGGTGTAGCCAGTGGGAAAGCGTGTGTGTGTGTGTGTGATGTCAGTGTCCATTTCTAGAGCTCTGGTATAAGCAGATTTCTGGAAGCAATAGCACAAAGGGCTTGTAAAGGAAATGAAGAGAAGGTGGTCATAGCCATGTGTTTACAAAACAGAGGAAATGGGGCAAACCGAGTCTAGACCTGAATGTAACAGGTAGGGGGTGGCTGACAGGCGTTAGAGCCAGATCAGGTAACAAGGGAGAGCAGCCAAGAGCCTGAGCCTGGGGAGAGATCCAGTGGACACATGGAAACCAAAGAGAGTCAGACAGAGTTGGGAGATGGTCAGGCAGCAGGGAAGAGCAGTGAAGAGAGAGGACGCCATTGAGGGACGTGTGATGGGGCGCCCAATGCCCCATATGTCTCTATCACCCCCGGCTCCTTTGTGACTCCCCAAGACTGTCCGTGTTTACGCTGGTGTTTGTGTGTGTTAAGTGTAGCTTTAACCAACAGAGGTCGCTAGGTTCTGAATGTACATCTTTGAAACCTCACGGTCTCCAAAAATCTTATTTCAAGTTTAGAAAAATCAGCTGCGTTTTGTAGCCATGTATTATGTCCATGATGTGAATTGATGCCTTGTTTAGTCAGGTCTCTAAGTTTATTTTGTTGGGTTTTTTTTGTTTTTGTTTTTTAATACTGTGTGTCACTCGGTGATGTTTCCAGAGACTGCAGAGACTGTAACAACCAGTGTGACCGTCAGCTGAGTGACCTGGAACATGGCAGTATTTGGAGTACGGGTGCTAGTGATCTGCCAGCCCCCGGAGATCATCTTCCCTCAGAGGGGCTTCAGGTTTAACCATGTCCATGTCTGAAAAGCTGGCACCATAGGCTCCTCAACCTGACCTCTGTGTACCAGTTAGTGCTAGAAGACTGTGGTCCCCAGACACTCTTGTGGCACCATCTGTTACTAATTGTTCTTGTCCCAGTAAAGGGAAGAACCTGTCGCGGGTCCTTCTCATTGCATGTGCAGTAGCTAAAACATCGTCTTCTTCCTTGAGTACCACGCTTGTTGTTTTCATCCCTGACGATTCTGCACATGCGTGTCCGGTTCCCTGACATAGCTGGAGCAGATTCTCCCAACCACATAGGCTGTTCCCCAGGAACAGCGGGGCTCGTCAGGGAAAGATGGTCCTTGTTCTTCCTTAGCGGCACCTAACCATCTCAGGCCTCATGCCACAGAGCGAAAGAGTAGACAGCTGGAACTGTCAGATTTGGCAGGCTTTAAATCTGGAAGACTCCTTATCTGTCAAGTTCCTGTCAGCTCCACACACACCCACAGCCTGGCTCTAGCTAGAATTGCAGGAACTTCAAGCCTATTTGTTGGGTGGCTGCCACTTAGCATCCCTTTGGAGTTTAATCATAGCCGTGACTTCTTCCTTGGACTCACCAGAGACTCCGCTTATTAAAAACTGCAGAAACAGGGTTCGCCACCACCATCCTTGAATTAAGCCTGGTAGTCAGGGTGCGGGTAATATCCACCCTGTGGTGAGGACAGGTCGGTGACCTGATATTGTAGTGTTGGCTGAGCCCCAGTTATTTTTACCTCCAAGGACTTTGTGAGGCCTCTGACCTCCTCGTTCATACGGACAGAGGAACTGTTGCTGTGGACTTAGCTTTCGGTATCTCTGTTCCCAGCGGGAGCCAGATTCATGGTCTGAAGGAGCCTAGGAAGCCAGCAGGGAACGGAATACACATGGCCTCTTACCATGGGTAACTAAAATAATCTCTGGTGATTTCTAGGTTGGTTGTGTCTTACCTCTTCAGACTTCCCACTTATTCATGAATCACAGACTCACCTTATGAAGACTTGCTGGGAAGCCACATCAGCCAGAGCGTTAGGAATAAGCAGTGTCATTTATTATCTGAGAGCCCACCGCAGGGACAGGGGATGTTGCTCAGGTGGAGGACTGCCAAGCACGCATAAAGCTCTGGATCTGACATCCAGATGTGCTGCTGCACACCTGTGGTCCTACCACTTGGGAGGTGGATGCAGGGAGACCAGATGATCAATGACATCCTCCCTACAGAGTGAGTTTGAGCCCAGGCTGTACCTCCTGGTACTTCAACTTAAAACAAGACCAAACAAAACAGAAAACAAAAGCCATCCAGAACTCGGTGACTTACAGAGCAAACGTTTGCTTTCCTTCTCCAGATCACGGCTGGGCGGGTGATCCTTCCGGACTTTTCTGGGTCCACACCCCTGCTGTCAGTTGAAATCAGGATGTGGGTGTGCTAATACTGAGGGAGCTCTCTAGGTGTGGCCGAGAGTGGGTCCTGCTGAACTCCTTTCCTCGCTGTGCATCCGTCCTGGTCGGGTCGCTTTGCCCCATTGCCTGGCCTTTTTAGATGGCTGTGGCTGGACTCCAGGTGGCAGGTAGAAACGCAAGCATCCTGACGTCAGGAGTCAGAGGCACCACACCACCACGCCGTTTGCACCCTATGACCGCAACACATTGCTGGCCAGCCCAGGGCCACAGGGTGTGTACATAAACAATATAGTGTGTGGTAAAGGGAACTGAAAAATCATAGTGTTGCTGTAAAGAGGAACTTAGGACACTTATACAATCACTCCCTTTGGGCATGATGGACTCATCCATGTTTTTAATCCATAGTTATCAAAACCTGGGTTCTATCTGAATTTTTCACTCAGCAGTAAACATACGGTTGGATGAGAGGCCAACATCCAGAGTAACTTGTGAGTCCCACTTTGCCAAGTGTCATACCACTAAGGTTTTCACTCCCATGTTATAACCTAATATTTACTTGTCTATATTATTATGCATGGTTCCGGGATCTTTCTTCTCCACGGCCTTATCCATATGTGTGCCTCCTATCCCTGGGCTTTCCAGATAAACACTGCATAATACAGAATCCAGTGGGGTCTTTTCTATATCAGTGTCCAGCCCTCATGCAGAAAGCTGCCCCTTCACAGCTGGGTGATTGGCACGGTGCCTCATATGAATAAGTCATGCAACACATATTTGTTGAAGAGATTTAAATGTAATTTATCAGCCAGTAAGTACACACTCTTTGGAAGCAATGCATACATTAGAAACCAGGATGGACTCGCAAGCTCCTACAAAAAATTCCCTAAATAGGACTCAGTAGGGTCAATACGTAGTCCTGGGGAGACTTTTACACATTGATACCTTAGGAATTTGAATTAGAATGGGCGTTCTGAATTTTACATCCTGGAAAGGCACGTATTATAATTTACTTAAATGGACGGGGTCTCAGTTCCCAGAGACTGTGTTTTGTAAACTGTCTTTTGTTGAAGTGAATATTTTATAGTTAGCAGTAAGTGCCAGAAACTGTTAGCCCTGCCAGTTTGAGAACCACTGATTACAGAAAGGGCCATTTTCAGTTGGCTGGAGTTGTAGGATCTATGAATTTTTGGGCCTTCCTCTCTTTGTTTGATCTGGTTTAAAGCCTCTGGCCAGTTCATAGAGCAATCCAGTGTCCCCCTACTGTTTGCCGTCATAAAACCTTTTTGTGTCTCTTCAGAAGCTTTGTTTAATTTTGTCGAAGAACAATCTTTTTTTTAAGATTTATTTATTTATTCTATATAAGCACACTGTAGCTGCCTTCAGACACACCAGAAGAGGGTGTCAGATCTCATTACATATGATTGTGAGCCACCATGAGCCACCATGTGGTTGCTGGATTTGAACTCAGGACCTCTGGAAGCAGTCAGTGCTCTTAACCACTGAGCCATCTCTCCAGCCCTAGAACAATCTTGGTAAAGCAGTTGTTAGAAGTTGATACTTACCAGAAAGTGCTGAGAGGCAGCTAGAGTGGTCACTAGAGACTCCATGCAAAGCACCTTTCACAAGTCACCACAGCCTCCAGCTTCAGCTGGGTTGGAAATGCTCAACGGCTGGCACAGGAGACTGGAGTTGGGGAATGGGAGAGATAGGGTGCAAACAGGTTCCAGGGGTTTATGCACCATATCTAGAGTGGAAACAGCTGCGGACTTACAATCAGGTTCCGCTAACATAAAGGATAAGTAAGGAAACCTGAGGTTGGAAAGCTTTCTTTGGCCTCCAAGTTTCCTCTTTAGTAGCTGAAACAGGAAGGTTCTAAAGTAGAAACCAGAAAAATGTAGCCCTCGGGCCCCTGAGTCCCAAATGCTCCTGAAGCTGGGCCCAGGGAGCTGGGCAGGCCCTGGAGTTGGAAAAATAAGGCGGTACATACATTCTAGAGACAGAGCTGGGAGACAGGCCCAAGAATCCCACAGTCCCTAAGCCATCATTAACTGTTTTATGTTTACCCCAGATACCCTACACAAAGGCTTGGGCTTGTTTCTTTAGCCGAAATATATCATTGCAAGAGTCAGGACGCTCATGCCCATTGATTTCCCTGTGCCCAGGCAGCAGGTGCAGATCACATGCCCTGTTGTGAGCTGCACACATTCACGGCCCCATCTTTTCTTGCTGCCCCATCCAGAGTCTAAAATGAAAACACCTTTCTCGGAACCAACCTGTAGTCATTGGTCAGGACTGCTGTATCAAAATACTCCAGACCGTGCAGCTTAAATGACAGAAAGACACAGTCTCACAGGTCTGTAGGCAACAAGCATGAGATCAAAGTACAGACAGGCCTGCTTTCTTCTGAGCACTTTGAGGAACAACTTGCCCTTTGCCAGCTCCTTGGTTCTGAGACTTTCCTGGCAGCCTTCAGCATGGAGCTGCATCAGCCAGTCTCTGCCCTCACAAGGACTCTTTCCCCCCTGTACATAGCGGTCTTTGTATGCAATCTCTCCCTTTCACAAGGTCACTAGTCATATTGGGTTGGACACCCACCCACTCCAGTATGACCTCATCTTATATCTGCAATAATTCTGTGGCTACATAAGTTCACATTCTGAGATCCAGGGGTTAGGACTTTGATGTTTGAACTTCAGGGAGACATGGTTTGCTCATGTCACCACTGTTCTGGCCCTCAGCCTTCCCCTATCCCATAGTCCTCAGCGTCAGCCTTGTAGTCAGGTCTTGTCAGCTGGCACGCTCCGTGGACTGTAACCTTTACCAGGGATTTTCACTCGCAGCTATTCATAGCGGCCCCATGCTCTTGCATGTGCCCACCATTGCCTTTTTATTCCGGGCGTTTCTTTCAGACTAGGGGGGTCTCCTTGCAAGACCCTGCCCAAGTGAACACTTGTCGACTGCATGGAAACACATACACAGGTAAATAGCATCAGTGATAAAGAGGCCATGGCTCTGATCCCAGCGTAGACTGTGAGAGACGCAGGACTCCTCTTGCCTTCCAGCTTAGAGTTTCCATGAGCTGAGCACGGGTCTGAATGTGCCTCTTACCTCACCACAGACTCACTAAATCTCTCACGCTGCCTTCCAGGGTCAGTCCAGGCCACCTGTCTGCTTCTCATCTCTGTCAGGGCTTCTGGTCCAAGTGACAGGTCGGAGCACAGCTGGCTCCTTCCCGTTCCTGGCTGTAATAAGCCTCCTCTTCTCATGCTCCTCTTTTGCTTCAGAATGTCCTCTCCCCGGGCTTCTTTGCTTGTCCCTCCGTGGCCTTGACAGAGCCGCCACTCTCCAATGCCTTTCTTATCTCTGCAGCTGTCTCTTGGTTCTCAACTCAGTCCTGCCTTGCTCTCTGGACATCAGAACCCTCTCAGCTCCTTCCCCCTGAACTCAGCTCTTGCCCGGTATGAGCTCTGAGGTTCGCAGTGATACATCTCAGGTTCCTAAAGGCCGTTTTCAAGGTTGCATTACCACAAAATCCTTGTGACCCAAGACTGATCCTGACGAAGGAGCATTATCTCCACTGACTAAGTCTGTGGGGCGATTGGTTGCTCCTGACTCTGACATGGGGGTCTCCTTTTTCCCTTTAGCTCACGTATAATGTCCGTGCCATGCCCGGGCGTCACCTGTTTACATTCACAGTTATGAGAGCGTTAACTTACGTGGGGACATCTACTGGCAGAGCTCATGGCAAGCCTTGTACAGCTTTGATTCATTTTGTCTTAACCTATGTCCGTGAGATCAAAGCCAACACAGCCTGTCCTTTTGAGGATTCGGGTCCTCGAGTCCTGCCTCTCTTTCTCTGGCTTGTTGGGTTTGTATACAACCATCACATGTATGTGTTGGATGCCCTCTGTGCTTCAGCATCACACCATGACGTCTTGACACAGGAGGACCCCCAAAACACCTCCTGCATATCACTTTCTACTGCATAGGACAGTTCCAGCATTGGCCCAAGAAGTGGCATTGAGCACGGGCAAGCGTCAAAAGCTCACTTTAAAACTTCTGTGGAAAACACATGCGAAATCCTATAAATTTTCTTTTGGTGAATACCTAATAATATTTAAATATTTATTTTCCATCAAGCATTCTGTTGCAATACCAAATACTATCGCACATGCATAATAAGAAATTGGGTAAATCAGTACTTAGCAGATACGGAGGAAGTCAGTTCACTAAGCATCTTTCGATGAGTGAGACGATGTCATTCAGAGATAGCTGTTTATAGGGGAGTATGTAGTCTGACCTCCTGTGCATGGTGAAAGGCACAATGCTTACCTCACACACTAATGAAAGCACTGGGTAACTAAGCCACGCCCACCCCCGTAGAAGAATGAGATTATACATGGTTCTCTTACAGCTTTTCTGACTTTTCTACAAGGCAGGTAAGACATTTAAACTTACTTTAAGGCTTTAAGAGAAAATTCATGTAAACTACCCTTTCCTAAGCACCACGTTTGTTTCGGTCCCTTGCAGCCTACAGTGACTTAGGGTACTACATCATCAACAAGCTACATCATGTGGACGAGTCTGTGGGGAGCAAAACACGAAGGGCCTTCCTGTATCTCGCTGCCTTCCCTTTTATGGATGCCATGGTAAGTGGAGGAAACTGGGCTCTCCTTCTCCTTAACGGCAAAGCGTGTCGATCGTAGAATTCTCTATTTTAGGTGTTTTAGTGTGTCTGGTTCAATAGTAGAAGAGCGTTCGTGTTTCTGTGCAGTCCGTTTCCAGGGCCTTTTATGTCGCATGCGAAAGCTGGTCAGTGCCCTATCCCAGAAACCACGTCCTACTTTCTGCTTCTATGAATGTGACTGCGTCAAGGTGCTACACGAGGGGGACTCAGGCATTGTTCCTTCTCGCATGCCTGGCTGATTTCATTTTAGATATTGTCAATGTTCTCTCAATGTTACAGAATGTGACAGAGTTTCGTTCCTTTGTAAGTCAGAATAATGTTTCCTTGTATAGATAAAATACATTCTGCCTATCTACTCATTTATAGTCTCCATTTTTGGCTGCTGTGATTAAAATTATGAGCATGAGTATATAAATAGCCTTTTGAGTCCCTCCTTTCAGTTCTTTGGAGTACACATCCAGGAGAGGGATTTCTAATTGTCTGGTGTGTGTGTGTGTGTGTGTGTGTGTGTGTGTGTGTGTGTGTGTAAATTAATTTTAATTTTTTTGATGGGTTCCAACTGACCCTTGGGCTTGTTAGCCAGTGTGTCTCATCAATTTATAGTAAAAAAAAATATATATATATAATATATATATATGTGTGTGTGTGTATATATATATATATATATATATATATATATATATATGCCATAAGCTATTGCAGACAGCAAGAAAGCAGAATTGAACATTTTGATTAGGTTATTACGTGTTTTTTATGATAGGCTTCAGTACCAGGAGATGGGGGCTAGCATTCTCATATACTCGCCCCTTGTGTGGTGCAAACATGCTGGTCTCACAGTGTGCTTCTCCTGGACATCCTGACGGAAGATGCCATCACTCAGTTACCAGTCTTAGCACCGAAACCAAGAACTGTAATGGATCCAGTTTCGTTTTGGTGTGGCTGTACAGAGACAATGCAGAGTTAACAACATTTAATACCTAATAATAAAGTCTTCCACTGGCTCCTTTGTAAATTACTGTTGGTGGAGGCTTGGGTCCCCAGGGCACAGCTGTGCCTGCATTTTCCTTTCCCTACTTTGGCCAGCTGTGTTGCCTCCGGGAGCTGATGCAGGTGAACCCAAGGACAGGTCAAAGGCACTCTACTGTCCTCACACCCCGCGCATCTACACAGGAGCCTAGAGTCAGGTCTCCATGCTGAAGGAGTTGAGGCTGGACAGACCGAGCCTATGATGTCACTCCGTCCTTCCTGTAAACGGAAGTGAGGATCTAAACGGAGAGTGGTAATTATATAGTGAGTTCTGAGAACCCGTGGCTTTTCATAGAAGGCAGACTCTTAGATGCTCTGCCTTCTGTCCCCTGCCAGATGTTTTATTTGCCACAACAGCGTTTTTAAAACTCAGTACAAGTTAAGCATCTCTCACCCTGAAACCCAGGCTTAGATCTCGAAAACCAAAGGGTCCCTGAATGGTACCACATCTCGGAAATCATACACCCAATTTCATGGGTGGGAAACTGATTCATACACAAAAATATTTTAAATACTATAGAGAGAGACTTACTTCAGACTCTTTGTATAAGAAGCACAAATTTTATATTTAGATCTTGGTCCCAACTTCTGGTTATCTATCTACCCATCCATCCATCCATCCATCCATCCATCCTTCCATCCATATCTATCTATCTATCTATCTATCTATCTATCTATCTATCTAAATTATCCTAGGCTTTGTTATCTATCTACCTAACTACCTATCCACTAATCCATCCATCCATCCATCCATCCATCCATCCACCAATCCACCAATCTATTAATATCTATATCTAGCTGAATTCTTCTAGGCCCCCTCCCCCCCTCTCTCTTTCTCTCTCTCTCTCTCTCTCGCTCTCTCTCTCACTCTCTCTCTCTCCATCCATCCCTCCATCAATCTATCTACCTATCCTTAGATATCGATTTGTAATACTGAACTTTTATAAGAAGCACTCATGTCTCCCTCATTCACCTACACACACGTCTGCACATGTGCACATGCACATGTATATGCCTGCATGTCATGAAACTTTCCACCCAGATGGCATTAAGACAACAAGACAACCTACAAAGTACAAATGTTAGCACATTTTTCAAAAAACCATTTGACATGTTGGGACCTCGGAGCTGGGGGCAGCAGTAAAGGCAGCAGCTGCTACACAGGATCTCAGCCTAGGCCCGGTGATTTGCTCATTGTGTACAACGCAGGTGCTGTCTTACTTCTCTTGTATTCTGGTTTGCTTTCTGTGGCTATGACGAAGATCATGGCCAGGAGCAGCTTGGGGAGGAAAGGGTTTGTTTCATCCTGATTGCAGTTTGTTGTTTAGCAAGCCAAGGCAGGCTGGAGGCAGGAACCAAGCCGAGACCATGGAGGGACACTGTTTATTGGCCCATTTCCTATGGCTTGTTCAGCCCGCTTTCTTATACCACCCAGGCCAACCTGTCTAGGCATGGCACTGTCTGTAATGGGCCAAACCCTTCTGTATCAATCGCCAATCAAAAAATTTCCCCAAGGACTTGCCTGCAGACAGTTCTGAGAGAGGCATTTTCTCATTTGAAGTTCCCTCTTCTGAGACGAACCCTAGCTTGTGTCAAGTTTTCGACAAAAATCTAACCGGCACAGTCTGTCGGTCCAATTAGCCATTGAAGTAACACGTGAAGTTCTTACACAGACCCTGTTGTGAGCGTCAACCTGCACACCTCCTGCTGGCTAAGCTTTGGGCTGCCTATCTAGGGCCTTCCTCCTATCCTCCATCAAACACACAAAGCCAAGCCAGATCCAGGAGACCACACACTCACAGAGCCCTGATCTGCTCTCAAGCTGATGCCCTCACTCTCTCAGAACCACCTTGGAAGCCTCGTTCTAATACGCTGTCTGGAAGGAAAAGCCATTTGGGGATCAAGAGCGCTCTAGGGGAGCTCTTGTGTTCTCGATCCTGTTAGTCAGTCAGCTTCCAGCCAAAGAGACCAACCCAACCGGTCAGCCGACCTCCTCAGCAGTGCTACTGAATAAATGCGTGCCACCATCCACTCCACTCAAAAGCTAACAGGGAGCTAGCCACCACACGAAGTTACTTATACCAGCCAAAGGCTTCCAAACCACCACTATGGCCCTTAGAGGTACAGAGTGTATTCTAGGAAGCCATAATGTAAGAAACACCATAATCCCAGCCATGTCTCTCACTGAAAATTCTGTTCTTTCCGGCAGGCGTGGACTCATGCTGGCATTCTCTTAAAACACAAATACAGTTTCCTGGTGGGATGTGCCTCAATCTCCGATGTCATAGCTCAGGTAACTATGGTCTGTGTGTCTGTCCCAGCTTCTCAGAGTGGCCTTTTGATGAATGACCGGCTAGGCGGAAGTGAGGTGTGGAGCCATATTCACAGTTATGTCAGGGTGGTGCTTCCCAGCCTTTGCCTCATACCCCATACGGATGCTCGTGGTGGCTTGATGAGTGAGGGAAGGTGATATCATGTGATCAGAGTGTGTACAGCCTTGCTAGGATGGCAGTTGTGTGGATCTAAATTAAGTTCGTAAGACCTGACCCATTGTTTCTGAAGTGTGTGAACAAGCAGTGGTTAGTAAGGACGCTGGTGAGATGGCTCAGCCGCTGAAGAGCCTGCTGAGCGAGGACGAGGACCAGCGGGCAGAACCCCAGTCCTGGGCAATAGGTGTGATCCTAGCACTGGGGAGGCGGAGACAGGAGGATCCCGGCTAGCTCCAGGTTCAGTGAGAGGCCTGTCTCAGAACAAAAGATGGTGGGTGATGGAGAAAGGCATCCAGAAACCTCTGGCCCCAACACCATGTGCATACACAAGTGAGGGTGCTCACACACACACACACACACACACACACAGTGATAGCAGAGTAATATCAAGCATGTTTTGAGCCAGTCATACATGCCACTTTGCCCTCTGAAGGGCCCGAAAGAACACAGTCTGTCACTTAGTTCCAGAGTGAGCACTTGGGACTCATGGGATTATTCTTTTTCCCTGTTCTCTTTCTTTTTTTGAAACTTTATTTCTAACTGTGGGTAGGGCACATGTACGAGGCACATGTGGAGATAGATCATAGGACAGCTTTGTGCAGTCAACTCTTTCCTTCCACCTTGGTCTGGGTTCCGGGAATTGCACCTCATGTCGCCAGCCTTGAGCAGCAAGCACTTTACCTACTAGCCCATCTTGCCCTGTTACTCTGTTGATGTTTTGTTTGGGTTTCTGTTCATTTATGTGTTATATATATATGATCTTTCTCTATAGCCTAGGCTAACTTTGAACACTGCTCCTTCCGCCTCAAACCCCAAAGCACTTGGGATTACTCTTAAACATGGTTTCTTGTTTGGGTCCCACGAAGTTCTCTCTCTTACACATCATTTCCCCACTGTCTTATTAGGGCTACTATCTCTGTGATGGAACACCATACAAGTGACCTAAGCAAGTGGGGAGGAGAGGATTAATGTGACTTACACGTCCACACCTCGGCCCATCATAGAGAGAAGTCAAGATGGGAACTCAGGGCAGAATCCTGGAGGCAGGAGCTGATGCAGAGCCCATGGAGGGATGCTGCTTGCTGGCCTGTAAATCACAGCTTGCCCAGCCTGCTTTCTTACAGAACTCAGAACCACCGCCAGCCCAAGGGTGGCACCCCGCATCGATCCCTGCGAAATTGCCCTACAGGCTTCCCCACAGCCCGGATGCTGTGGAGGTACTTTTGTAAATGAGGGTCCTCTTCTCAGATGAGTTTAGCTTGTGTCAAATTGACATAAAACTAGCCGGCACGCCCACATTTTAAAACGAACCGGGAAGTTGATTCCACTGTCTGACCACATTGGTTGAGTGGAAGGCTTGTGTTTTCCTGTGCCAGCTCTCATGGCTGACACCTGCCCCGGCCTTCCACTCCTTTCCTTACATTTCTGGGAAGAAGATACAACCCCTGCAATGCATCAATGGGCGCAAACTCAACTATGCGGGTGGGGCAGGGCTTGAGAATGACGTGTGTCTGGAGGGAGAGGTAGACTACCATCATCTCACGCTTCAAAATTCTCCATTCGGCCTACTGGCCGCGCCTGCGCTCCTCTTGGTTGTACACCCCCATCTCTAAGCCACTGCTTGGAAATCATCTAGTTAAACTGTTAGATTTACCTCCCTAAAGATCAAGAATTAAATTAATTTCCAAATTAATTGCACTCACTCCATAGATCACTAGGAAAAGTAATTGAAAATAATTCTTGCTAACATATGTGGGTGTGTGTGTGCCTGAATGCCAGCTAGCATCTTTCTTTGATATATCTTGTTAATTTTCCTGTACAGCTATTAAAGATTTGTCCCGGTGTTACTTTCGGCATCCTCTGAGAACTGGACTAAGCCCTTATCCACTTGTTATTTAATTTGAAGTGAAAGAAACAGCTCGACTTTCAAACAGCACCAGCAGTTCAGCGGGGGTTTGTAGATGTGTGTTGTTTCAAAGGCGCAAAGACAAAAGAAAGCCAAAAGGGGGAAAAAGCATTTAGCTCTGCCTGAGTTAAATATAGTAGGCATCTAGGGACAGGAAAACAAAACAAGCATGCTTATGGAAAAGACTGCCACACGCCTACAGCCATTTTCCTCCTTCATTTTTAACCTGATCCTGGCCCCTGCTTACTGGAAACTATAGTCTGGTTGGGGAAGGGAAGGGGGCTGAGTTCAGATGCTGTCTGGCCCCGGGCTGTTCCTGGTAGTTATTTTAAACCTTGTTCTTTGAGTTCCTGCCACAGTTTGTTTGGGAGAATAAATACAATTCCCACTCGTAAGTCTTCTCTTCTGCCCCCTTCCCGGCCCCCCAGTCCCTGCCCCTCTCTGCTTTGCTCTGATCATTACCTGAAAAGCCTTTGGAACCTAATCAGATCATTTGCATATAGGTCACAGGCAGAGCGCCCTGAGCTATCTACCTTGCTGTTGTCAATTCGAAAACACAACCCTCCCTCCAAAGGAATAAGAGATCGTTTATTCTGAAGCTAAATATGGCAGCCGTGGCCCAAGAATACAGGCTTAGGTTACCCCCAAATTCCATGCTGGGTTTGGTACTAGTTTGAAGATGTTTTTATAGTAACAGCAAAGAAAATCATAAATACTTTATAAATCCTTTGGGGGGGAAGAGTATGTAGGTGGGTTACAGCAAAGGGGGGACCCAACTGCAAGCCATAGATACCTTAGTTAGTGGGAACGGGGATTTGTTAATACATTCCAAAAGGTTCTGTCTGTTAGTGTCAGGACAGCAGGGCCAGAGGAGGGCAAGGAATGGCTATTTTCAAGGCTAAGGGTAGCCCTGGACAAATTGTAATTAGGCCCTGGGCCTGCAATATTTCATCTTCTCCACAGCCACTGCAGTTCTGATTGAGCAGTCAGAAACTTCAGTGGAAGGGGCAGCATTTTCCAGGAGCTTTCAGAGTACGAATGAATGAGCGAGAGAATGAATCAGTGAGAAAAACTGCTTAATAATACTCAGAACTCTAGCAGCAACTCCCAATTAAAAAAAAAAAAAAACTCGCCCCAGAGTTTATGGGTTCGCACAACCATGTAAGTCAAGGCATGTGACCTGCTCTCCACCTCCACTCGGGGTGTCCCAGTCAGTGACATCGCTGGGGACTTTGTGAAAATGCTACTGGTCTGTTTTATTCTGTGATCATCCTGGCTTTACTTTGTTCAGCATCAGCGTGAGAATTCTCCTGATGCTGTTTGTCCTTCCTGGTACCTCCCATGCCCTGCCCTCTGCTGAAGCCCACCCTTGCCTTCTGAGGTATCTGAAAACCCTCTCAGCATCACCGCTATCAACTAGGCCTTTGGCAACACCCTAACCTTGCCTGACCCTTGTACCTGTGCTGGCAGCAAAGTGTACAGGCTCAGTGACTTCGGCTGACCCTAGGGTGCTATTGTACACTTCCTGGGAGAGGACCTCCGCTCTCACTTCACAGAGAAAATCGAAGCAACCACATTCTTTTCTTGTGGCCGCGTCCTACAGAGTTAAACCTCCAGCTTCCACGTCCCCTTGTTTGGAGTGGTGGGATCTTCCAGGGCCACCCTCTCTGCTTGCACCTGAGGTTGTGATCTAGCCTGCTTTCCCAGGAGTGTTGTTAATTGGTTTTCTGTGACCCTTCTGTCCCCCTGGAGATTGTCTGGGCACATACACGGATTCAGAAAACACAAGAGCAGCAACCATCTTTCTCTGGAGCCCCGTGTACCTCTTGAGCCACATCCTGTCTCTCTCTTTGTAGTAACACAGCCACTTCTTAGAAGAACGGTTTCCACTCACTGCCTCCAAGTTTTCCTACTTCCCTTTCCGTGTGTTCCCTGCACAGGTCTGCCTTCGCCTCCCTTGGTCCCCCCCCCCAGATGTTCTTCCTAAAGACTTTGTGCCTTTTGACCCCGCAGGCAGTCCCCATGCTCCCATAGACACCTCAGCAGCTCCTCACTTCAGATTCCTTCTCTAGGAAACAGTTGACCTCTGGCCTCATTCTGTCCATAGGGAACTAACTCATGCCTGTGAAGGTCTGGATATGGTCTGCCACCCGCTCCCGCCCGTCTCCCACACAGGAGACGTCTCTGTAAGAGGTGGGGCCTTAGATCATTGAGGGCTGCCCCTGGAGGAAGTTTAGGATTCCAGTCTCTCTGGTTTCATGAGTTCAAGTTTCCTGTCGCACACACTCCCTCCATGACCATCGGCCATACAGTGACACAGCCAAGGCAGGCAGAGGGGTCCCACTGGAGCCTGCACCGTGCTATCCAGGATGCCCAGCCTCTACATCTGCATCAAATAGGCCCTCCTATAGAACAGAAAAACGTTGTCTCCCAAGTTCATAGCATCTACAGCGTGATTGGGATGCCCTCATTAAATATCCATAGCCTCACCTTCTCCAGACAAAGCTACCTATGGGCCCCTGGGTGACACTCACACTCAGGTCCTCCAAATACACCCAGAGCCTGTATAGGAGATCTTCTACAGCAAGAAGTCTGTGAGTGCAGTCACCTGGTGAGAGATGTAGGTGCCACCCTGGGGGCGTCTCCCTTTATCATGAAGGGTTATGTACGCCCTAGCCCTTAATGTCTCTTCCTTTCTCTGTGCCTCCTCTGTGGCTGCCCCTTACTCTGACTGAAAGCCATCCCCTCCTGCCCACAGTAGTGAGCGGTCTCCTCACTCACCTCTACCCAGCAGCCCTGGCTCCCTGCTGTTCTTATTCCCTAAGGTCCTGACCACCTCAGCCTCTGGATGCCTGCAACTCAAACCTAAACTCAGGCTGCCTGGTGAGGAGCTGGAGCCCCACAGACACCCCTGCCTGTCTAGCCCTAGCATTGCCCTCTTCCCACCTTGCTCTCTAGTCCACAGTCCAGCTACCATAGCTTCTCCAGGCCAGAGGAAATATTCTGCCTCAGTTCCCCCACCTCCTTCCTGTTCCTCCCACCTCTGCTCAGTGTAAAGGCCTCAGATAGGGCAGTACCCCCAGACATGCTTCCCCCTCTGCAGGGACTCTGTCATGACAGGCAGTGTGTGCTCACTGGCCTGTCGTTTGGTTAGTATGTCTGTCCTCTCCACTAGACTGTCAGCCCCATGAAGTCACTCTGGGAATGACTCTGACTGGGTACCAGGGCACATGCTTTCGCTGGGAACGCCCTACTAGCCCAGCAACCTCCTTCCAAACATGACCCGACATGCTTTTGGTGGCTGTGTCAGATGCAGGAGTGGGGTTCTGGACTAGAATAAAGAGGGCACAGGTGTTATTTTGAGTTGGCAAGTGATGTGGTCTGCCATGAAGAGTTAAGGCCTGTGACAGGCACTGGGCTGCATGCTTCAGCCTGGTACAGTTTCAGGGGGAGGCTGATGACGGCAGCTTCACCTTGGCCTTGGGAGCTCCCCTGGACAAGCCCATCCACCCATCACCCTTGTGCTCCCTGGGCCACTATCTTGTCACCCCCACACACTTACACCTCTCTGGTGCACACTTCCCTCTCCCTCTTGTTCAGGTCCTCCGTCCACAGCCCTGCTCCTCAGGTTTCTGTCCTGACAGGTAAGGGTTTGAGGACATGACTGAGTTTCCCACTCTCACTCCAGACAGCCAGGTCTCAGGCTCTACGTATCACCATAGGGTTTACAGTGCACTTAGTGTAGATGGTAAAAAGGCAGAGCTTGCTGTGGATAACCTACTCCAAGTGTGCATAAAAGGGCATCTGGGAGAGCTCCGACTAGTTAACAAAGTAAGGAGGCATTGTGTCCACAACCCCAAATGCCTAAGCTTCTGACCTATTCACCTAGGCCGCCGAGCCTTTGGTCCGACTCAAAGCAGCATGGGGACATTATGGCGTCCTTACTTCCGCCACTCCCCAGTATGTCCTCTTGGCACGGCAAATGTGTGTGAGCCTGGGGGAGCGAGAGAATGAGAGTGAACACCTCCCCAGCCTCTGTCTCAGCCCACATTCTCAGGTGCCTGCTCCTAGCCCCATATCCATGCCCTGTATGTTCTGAGGACCCAGTGTTGAGGTTGGCCCCATTTCTGGCAGCTGCAGGATGAGAAGGTTAATGCACTGTAAGAGACCAAGCCATCCAAGGGAGATTTACACTTCATCATGACTTCAGTCTCTCCCGACTACGGTCACTTCTACCAACCACACAACCCGTTTTCAACCTCTAAATATCACCACCGTGGTTTGGATTGTTGTAGATGGTAAATACAAAACCTGTTACTTCCAAGTACGGGACATCCAGGGCTCTAACTGGATAAACAAACAGGCATTGTAGTCACGTGTGGTTGATATTTTAATAGCTTTCCCAGCTTGGAATTATGTATTTTTCAATTTAGGTTGTTCCGTCACGTTTCCAGCGGTGTTCGGAACAGCATTTTAGAGAGTTTTGCCCTGTAAATGTTCCTGCCCATCTGCCCTGTGCATCAGGGTTTTTGCTCTGGTGTGGAAAAAGCCTCCAGTGGCCACTGGAGAGGGAGATAAGAGGCCAAAGTTTCTAGGTATTTCTTAGTTGGTAATCTTGACTAGAAGTGTAGTTGCCTTAAAAGAGCCTCAGTGGTGGATCTAACAGAGCCATGGCTGTGAACCCCTGGTCCACCCCTGGCATCTGCATCTGGGAGATCAGAATCGAGTCGAAGCCTGTGATCAGCTCTCTGCATCAGCTACTGGGTTCAGGATGGCCTGATCACCGAGGCCCACGCGCCTTCGCTCTGCTCACCTGCCCTGTTTGCCCTCTCGCAGGTTGTGTTCGTAGCCATTTTACTTCACAGTCACCTGGAATGCCGAGAGCCGCTGCTCATCCCCATCCTGTCTCTGTACATGGGTGCACTTGTGCGCTGTACCACGCTGTGCCTGGGCTACTACAGGAACATCCACGACATCATCCCTGACAGGAGCGGCCCAGAGCTGGGGGTGCGTGCACCTTTTGACTGTTTGAAATATTAACTCATGCTCGTTGTACAAAGGGACAGGACTCGCTGTGTAATTGTTGTATTTGCATGTATCAAGTGATGGTCATACTTGTCGCCCTATTCTGATTCTCCCTACCCTCCATCTCTCTCTGCCTAACCCCCAGGGCAGTCTTTCCCTGCTCAACCAGTCTGACTAAGACCCAGAGAATATGAAATGAGACCCCAAACCTCACATGCTAGGGGTTTTCTGAGGGGAAAGCAGCCAGAGTAGTGTGAGCTCGGGACGGGAATGACCATAGAAGTGACCACCCCGCTTCCTCTTCACCAAAGAGGAGACAGTATGTCATGTCGGCTCAAGGGCTTTCGGGAAGAGCTTTAGGCACCACACTGTGACAGGAATCTTGAGATGGCCTCTAGTTTCAAACAGCTTTAGCCCAGCACTTGTGCCTTCTTGTACCCTCTGTGGAAATCTCTTTCATGGTCCAGAAGGTTTTAGGGTTTATGGGACCTTTGTGCTCGTGTCTTATTGTTTTTAACATTGTAGCCCCGGGCTCTGTTTATATTCTCTGCAATGGCCAGTCTCACTCAGTGTCTCAATTGAGCGTGTCCTCAGGACTGGCCAGAGCTTTAGGTACTACAGTGTGATGGGAAATCTTAAGATATGGCCTCTAACTCGATAGGCAAGTAAGAGCAACACAGGAGCAACGATGGGGGGTGGGGACAAAAACAAGCAAACGAACGAAAAACTAAATGAGTCCGAGACAGTATCTGTGCTGCAGAGAACCTGAAGGTCTCCAGTTTTGGTGGTGTGGAATAGGAAGCCTCCTTGGAGAAGCGTCCCGTCACAAGTTAGGAGCAGTACTGTGCCGTGCGCATGCTTACTCCTCCTACCACGCACATTAGACATTTCTCTCCATCTAGCGCCAAGGCAGACAGGAAAGATCATGTCTAACCCTGACTACCCTCCATCACCACCCCCTGCCCCAGCTTAACCAATGCAGTGCCTTCACCACGTCACAACAGTAACTGCGGTGGCCATGTACCTCATTCTAGGTCAAGGTGTCATGGAAATCCTGCCTAGGTATTTCTACCACTTGGCCAGCCACAATTACCTTGACAGGACCAAGGTAATTGGTCTCTCTGTTTCTCTCTCTCTCTCTCTCTCTCTCTCTCTCTCTCTCTCTCTCTCTCTCTCTCTCTCTGTGTGTGTGTGTGTGTGTGTATCTCTCTCTCTCTCTCTCTGTTTCTTTCTCTCTCTCTCCCCCTCCCTCCCTCCTCCCTTCCTCTCTTTCCTTTCCCATCTTCTGCCTCCAGCAAAGGGAAAGAAATCAAAATGCCTGAGAGGGTTCCATGAGGTAACTCTTAACCTCTTAAGAAACAAAACCTACATTTCGTAATAGAACCCAAGCTTGAAAGCTAGCACACACCTTGGCTGTGGACGTCCTAAGACCTGCCTTGTCTCAGTGTGCATTTGTTCCACTTAGGCTCCTGCACAGTGTGTGTGGCTCCTGTGGAGGATTTGGAGGTGGGAGTCTGTAAATGCACTCAATAGTTCTGTGGTAATTAGACACATTTGTGTATATTGACTGATCCCAAAGTAGATTTATGATAGCTTTCATTTCTCAGAGTTGCCTCCTACTGACGTGGCTTCAAGCCAGCCACTGTGATGACATAAACAGAGACTCATTCGAAACCTGCTCTCTCAGGCCCCGGAGCTGGGCTCCACCTGGTGTGGAGGCTGGTTCTGCATACGGAAAACCGTGGTCGGGACCCATCAGACTTCATCCACCGCGTGCTTTTCATGGCAGCTACCAACTGTCTGGATTAATTTCTAATAAGACTGTACATTTAGTTTTAATTCAACTTGGCACGCCTCCGGGGCTTTTCTGTGTGTTACTGTGAAGCATGGTGAAGTTGCTATCGATTGGTGTCTGAAGAACAAGCTTTGGCTTTTGAGCTGTTTTCCTGTTCTACTTCTGGAACCTAATGAGCTTTGACCTCTGTTTGCCAACACAGGGCGACGCAACCATAAGAAAGATGCTGAGCTTCTGGTGGCCTCTGGCTCTGATTCTGGCCACGCAGCGCATCAGCCGGCCCATTGTCAACCTCTTTGTGTCCCGGGATCTTGGTGGCAGCTCTGCTGCTACAGAGGTAGGGAACTTTGTGAGTACGTAAGCACATGTCAGGGGAGAGAAATGATACGTACTCATTCCCAGTTCACCACGAGAGCCCAGGCAGTGCTAAATCATATGACATGATGACAAAGGCAGCTGTGATTGGGCGACTTTAGAAATTTCCCATTTCTGACTGTGGAAGACAGTATCTTCATCTTTCTCATTTAGCACCTGAGGAACTGAGGCATAAGAGGGAAAGACAAGACAGAACGTGCTAGAGGCTGGGACAGTGAGAACGTTCTAGCTCTCTGACCTCTTTCCCATGGCCCTTCTAGCTCTCCATAGTGTCAGCATGCAGCCTCTTCACTGTGGCTGCAAAGGATGATGGGACAAGCCTGTAGGAACTCTATCAGTGCCCAGAGCTTCCACAGTGACACAGCCTATCCTCACCTGCTCTGCCCCTGGGCCATGTCACCTACGGGCTCTTTGACAGCCAGCCCTCCTGAAGATGAGGGTCTCCTGTGTGGATTGACTCAAAGCTCCAGAAATGGACCTGGAAACTGGCTGCCATTCCACTGGAAGCGTTGGCTCATCCGTTCCTTCTTGCGAGCAGGGATCAAACAGAGTGACCTCATTTGTTCCTCCTCCGTTGCCTTCTGGAGAGTTAATTCTGTTGCTGGCACCCCTGATCCTTTAGGAAGGCTGGTGGCTTCTCACTAAGGCCTCCTGTTTACACCTGGCCTCGGCTGCACCAGCGGCAGCGCCCCAGCCCCGAGCATCCTGCCAGTTTCCATGTCCTGGGAAGAGCTCCTGTGGGCGGAGAAGGTGCCTGTAATAAATCAAAAGCAGAATGCTTTCTCTGGCCCTGTCTGCTCCTGGACTTTGGTATCTGAGTCACAGATGTCATCTTGGGTGGCTGCTACAGTACAGCAGCTCTGTCAGTCAGATACTGATTTCCCCAGTAAAACGCATGGAACCCCCATTGATTGTGCACCAGAATCCCATCTTCACCTAAATAAACCAAAAGAGGACAGATTTTGTATTAGGCATTTCCAAAGTGCCAGCTATGGCATAGAAACTCAACTGGGGGTGGGGAGGAAGAGCTCATGGGTCTGTGCTGTGTGCTTACACCTTAGGCATTCATGTGCATTTTAGTCATTTCCCATCAGCCCTATGTGATTAATATTACCAGCGCCATTTCCATGGAGAAACTGAGAGGGGAGTCTAAGTTCCCATCTCACATGGGAGCAGAAGGGAGGCTTGGATCTAGGCCTGCCTAACCATGATGCTCTTTTATGCCATGCCACATCACGCCACGCCAAGTTTCCTCACACAGCTGTGGCCTGTATCATGTCCTCGTGTTCTGGGCACAGTTGCTCTGTCCGTGAAAACACATGGAGCCTGACTTCCTCCTCCGCAGAGTTAGAACGCCAACTGCCAGAGGTTAGCCTTAGATGCCAGACTTCCTTTTCATTCACGCAGGAAGAGAAAACCCTTTGCTCATGGAAACCTGTCAGGAGCCTTCCCTGCATGGAATATTTATTGATTTTACTGAATAAAACTGTTCAGTTGGACCCCTAGGACCAAGCAGCCTGAAATGTGTTACGTTGGAGAGACAGCAGCACAGAGTCACTGACAAGCAAGTATGTGCCAGGCTGAGGGACAGCATGGAGGTAGAGAAGCAGAGCCAACCTAAGACTGTTCCTAGTGTTGTTTTGGGGCCCATGTTGGGCTTCAGGGGATAGCTCAGTGTGGACCAGAGTCCATGTCACCATCTGTGATCCCAGAGCTTGGGAGGTGGAGATGCGGGTTGACTAGATGGGCGAGCCAAATGAATGAGTGAGGGAGAGGCCCTCCCTCAGTGTGTGAGGTGCAGAGTAATCGAGGAAGATACCCAGTGCCAATCTGACCTATGCACACACATGCAGCACATGCACCTACACATATGTGAACACACGCATGTGCACTAGACACACATGCAAGACACAGGTAAGATTGTGAGTGACTTGGGAGTTGGCCTAGGCCCGATGCGAACAGCCAAGGTTCTGGGGTCTGAGGAAGCTGGATTGAAACCTTGGCTTTTCAAGCAAGCAGACGTTGCCTGTTCTTCATCAGAGTCATGTGGAAACATTATCTACCAGGCATCCTCTCTGTGTCAGACTGTCATGTGACTAGTGACTACAAGGACAGATGTATTGCTAGATGTATTGTCATGTGCCCTGGCAGATCCTGGAGGACTTCCTGCTGGTGCCCACACTGATGATGTCTATTTTTCCCTTACAGGCAGTGGCCATTCTGACAGCTACCTACCCCGTGGGTCACATGCCATATGGCTGGTTGACAGAAATCCGTGCTGTCTACCCTGCTTTTGACAAGGTGAGATCTCTAGGGCATGGTGTCAGAAGCACATGTCATAACACTGTCACTTGATGGGCAGGGGTCTTCGAGGAGAAACCCTGGGTGTTTTCCTCTGAGAATGACAGAGGGGAGTGAGGCTTCTCTTGCTGTAGATTCTGTAATGCTTTTCCATATTGATCTTCCTGTCATCACATTATTCCTCTCAGTATTTTCAGGAGGGAAACTAAATAACCTCCCAAATGAAGCTTACTAGACTTTGTTCCTGTGGCTTATTGTCTAGTCTGTGCCGTACCTTGTGGGTGCTGTACTCAATGGCCAAGTTGTAGACATGTGAGGCAGGGGCTTGACTTCCTGTGAGGTCACATGGCTGCCTTTCTGTGGCAGGGAGATACGCACAGTGTTGTGCAGGAATGCTTGCTTCCCATTTGGGGGTTCTCTTAAGGTATACTTATCAACATATATGTATATGCCGTGTGAGTCTGTGTGCACCAGGTGCATGCAGGTGCCCTCAGAGCCCAGAGGACGTCAGATGTGGGTGCCTGGAGCTCTCTCTCCAGCTCCGTACCTCCACTCTCCAGTTTAGCCAGAACCCTCAGTGGCCAGCAGCTCCTCCCGCTCATGACTGCTGGTCCCTCCAGGGGAGGCATCTAACCCTTCTGATGTCATCTTTGGCTTTGTGGGGACTGTCCTGCTTGTCATTTAATAGATGTCGACCTAATTACACCTCTCTTGTTGAAACGAATGGCTAGCAAGGCATACTATTTATATACAGTGGTATATGATGCATTCAAAGAGAAAAGTGGGAGAGGAGCGACCAGCCTGACACTTGTAGCAGGTTCTGCCTTGATTTTCCTAGCAGTCGCTCAGAGCCTTTGCTACCTCTATTTTTTCTTATCCGCTAGTAACTATGGGGAGAAAGGCCCCACAGCCAAGGGCTCCAGCAGATCAAAATGGGCAGCTGGGCTCTGGTGCCTAACTGTCACTGCACCTGCTCCCCATCCTCCCTTGGCTCTCGCTCCAACTTCTTGTGGGCAGGAAAGACTCCTGAAGCCATACAAGGCCAGGCCAGAGCTCACAGTGCCGGCTTCAGAAAGGCCTCCTATGCAAAGGCCAGACTTGTAGAATACAGCTTCCTAGACAGGTACCCGAGTGCTTCCATCCCACATCACAGCCTAAGTCCAGGGTATCCCGCAAGGCTAGACAAAGAGCATCATCAGCCCACCCCCTTCCTGAACATTCTCACGCACACACACACGCACATGCACACGCACACATTCTGTTCTCACCTCCCATGGCAGCATTCTTCCTTTCCCTTCTCCTTCCTTTCTTGGGTACACACACTCATCACAAAGCCTGACTCTCCTCTCACCTGCAGGGCCCCCCATTGTCCTAAGCTGAGATGGGCCAGTGATCTTACGCAGGACAGTGCTGCTGAGGCCTTCCCTCAGCTGTCTGTTGGTTCCCACTCACCGCCAGTTACACACATCTGGATGCAGCACACGTGTGGGGAGCTTCTCCTAGGTAGTATTTTGGTTGATTCATGCAGACCCCTGAGTACAAAGGTCCGAGTTGCTTTAAGAGGTGGACCTTCTGTTAGGGAGTTACTGTAGTCTGTACATAGGACCACTGCTTTCATTTCAAGGAACATGTGTGTAGTAAGTCCTAGAAAACAACACAGATGTCGGTCCTTGCTAAATTTCTGTTCTCCCTTTGCTAAGTAAGATTATTTAATGCAACTTACAGACAAGAAAGCAGGTACTGAAATGGGTGAGGTGTTGGCTGGGACTATCCTATCTGAAGTTGCTTTTGGCTACCTTATAATAATAAAACTTAACAATACCACCCTGTTTGTCTTCAGCAAGAACACCCAATACAAACATTGTCTTACCCTTAATCACAGGTTAGAAGCTATGATTTTTTTTTTTTTTAATGAGCCTACCTCTGGCCAGAAACTAGAGTTACTTGGGATCCTTCTAAAACCTCACCCATTGTTGCCACACATTCCAGTTGGCAGTGCAAGCCATGGTTGGGAAGGCCATCTGGCCACCAGTACCTCAGACCTCTCTGTGTGGGCTTCAGCATCCCCTGTCTTGACTACTGGAGTCTTCCACCTCTCTGTGGGTTCCAGATGAAAAGATTTAAAACGTGTGACATGCCTTGTAGTGGTTCTGGTGAAATATAAGCCGTGTGTGCAATGCCTCTCTCTTTTTAGTTGTTGCCTCTCAAAGAGCTCCTCAGGCAAGTAAAAGGAAAGGCTTGTCTAGTGCTGCTGTGCCGGTTCATTTCCGCTGCGTCTGCAGAGATAGCTGCAGAGATGTGGGTGCGTCGTCCTCTTACCCAGGAAGAGTTCTCATACCGGCCGGCAGCATGGGCTAAGTGTGCTAGCGTGAGGTTGCCTCACCCCACCCCCATACAGCTATGGTGGAGCCAGGGTTCATGGGTAGCCTTTGTTCCTAGGCTCTAATCCGATCTGCTATAGAGCGGGGTTCTTCTCTGATTTTCTCCGAGTAAGGCTCTTCTTAGAGCCTGGTTGGCAGTGGGCTGGCACAGCCTCAGCAGGCTTCCTCCCTCGCTGTACTTCTTGGTGTCCTGTGAGAGGATACACGAACCTGCTTACAGGCTTACAGCTCAGTGTAGCCAATGCCCTTTGATGTTCTGCCCCTCATAAGGAAGACGGTGCAAAGTCCTTCTGGGCTAGAGAGTGCGCAATATTTAATTGCAGAGGTGCATAGGGGTCTGAACATATGTGGACATAATTGTCTACCCAGGCAGCCCCTGCATCATAAGGAGGGAGGCCAAGAAGCTGTCCATAAGTCACAAGCAGATTGGCTGGGAAGGTGACGTGTGTCCAGGAGAGGGATATTCTGAAAACCAGGAAATCCAACAGCGGGGAGAGACAAAGGCCTGGATGTGGGGGATGGGTGGGAGCCCGTTTGGGATGCAGGTGGGAATAAAGCTGGGCGGGCATGTGGGGCGCAGAGCAGTCTGTAAGAGCTCAGGTGAGTTTTATTCCTCTGGTAGAGAGAGAGGATCCCCAGAGGTCAGTGAGCCATGGCATTTAAGGAGACACCAACTCTGGTGGCCAGGCACAGGGTCTGCTGAAGCCAAAAGGGGACACATGAGTCAGGAAGCAGGTTTCAGAGCCAAGGCCCTTCAGGGTGAGGTGGCAGCCTGGTGCCAAGGGCAGAGGACTGAAAGAGCCCAGAGTTCCCTCTGGTTAATGTTTCTGGGCAGGAACCCGACAGCCGCTTTAGAGACCCAGTGTGACAGCCATCTTCCGAGCTGCCACTTGAAATCAGTACTCGAGGCACGTCAGATAAAACAAGGTGCTCTTTGTGATCTGGGGGCTCAGCTGAGGTTAAGTCCGCCTTGTCATCTCTGCCATTCTCTTTCCCCAGAATAACCCCAGCAATAAACTGGCCAACACGAACAACACGGTCACCTCGGCCCACATCAAGAAGTTCACCTTCGTCTGCATGGCACTGTCACTGACGGTAAGCAGAGTGGGGATGGGGAAGAGCGCATGCTCTCTCTGCAATGGCGTGAGTGGGTGTGCTCACAAAGAGGGAGATTGTGATCTTAAAGGAAAGAATCCTATATTCCACAGTGTGGTGCCTGACTGTCTTAATTAATGACTTGTCCAAGACCATTGACTCTAGGAGTGGAAGTTTTTACATTGCTTCTCAGACCCACAGACATGATCAACATGGACAGCTGTAATTTGAGTAATTCGTGTGTGTGTAACTATCCCCTTCCTGGACCCCTTTCTATTTTATTTACTAAGCAGGGTCTCTCATTTAACCTGGGTCCTGATGACTCAGCTCCTGTAGCTAACCGGCTTGCCCTACGGGATCGCTCCATCTCCTGAGTGTTGGGATCGCAGACCTGCTGTCACACCTACCCGTGCCACCCACTGCACGTGCTAGACGAGCTCTCTGTCTGGGAGCTGTACCTCCAGCCAATGCTCCTCTCTTGCTATAGAATCTCCAGTTCATCTTCTAAACCTCGAGTCAGCTTCGCAGATGCCATCGCCCTTTCCAGAATTGCATTAGTATATTTTCTCTGGTAGAAATGCCTTTCCTGATTACATTGTTCTGATACAGCTGACTGACTTGGCCATACTATGGGGGCCTCTCCTGAGTCCCATAAACTCTATCAGTGCAGAGGATACACTGTGACTGGGAGTGGTCAACACTGAGCTCTTGGTGCCTGGATATATATCCTCTTCCTCCTCCTCTTCCTCCTCTTCCTCTTCCTCCTCCTCCTCTTCTTCTTCCTCCTCCTCTTCCACCACCTCCTCTTCCTCTTCCTCCTCCTCTTCTTTTTAGCACTCTAAGTATGTAGCACAACTGGCCTGGAAGTCACTGTGTAGACCAGGCTGGCCTAGAGCTCAGAGATTTGCCTGCCTCTGCCTCCCAGGAGTCTTGGTGTACATTCTTAAGTCAACAACACATCCTACTATCACCAAGCCCCCATGTGGGAAGAGAATATTCAGAAAACCCGAGGGACTGTGCACATGCTGTAAAAGCCAAAGGAAGCACTGTACGATCTGAGACTGGTAGTTTAATCAGTTACTAAAGGCAGGGGAACATGCCAGCCAGCAGAGCAGCTGTGCCACGGGACTGTTAAGGGGTTAAGGAATGTGGCCCTTTTGAACTTAGCTCCGTTTTCCCTTGTTGCTGCAGCTGTACTACTCCTAGAGTTCCGTAGAACTTAATTCTCGTTTATACATACTCTATACTGATGGCCTGAGTGTGTTCTGCAGTCATCGTTAACAGCCAGTACAGAGGACCAAGGGCTGAAGTATCTTCCTGAGAACGGCTGGACAGTAACTGCCCTGTCGCCATAGTCCTCAGAACCATTCAGCTTGATTATCCTCGAGAAGCGGTCCCTGCTTCAGACCTCCAGTGGCCAGGCAGAACCTATAGCTTACTACCTGGTCCAGCAGCTGAGTCGTGCTTGACCACACAAGACATACAGTCACAGAAAGCCTTTGGGACCACTGAGCCACAACATCATAACCTGGACCCCATCACCACCACCACTACCCCTGCAGCCACCTGTCCCTGTGAGGTGGGGCAACACACACTGAACCCAAGGCTCCCAGCTTGGGGAGAACTTCTGACTACATCTGAAGTTGGAGTTGACCAGTGACCCCAGGTGACCTGGTCCCCTGTTGGCATTTCTTCTTTCTTCCTATGGTGTGCCAGTTTTTCCATAGTTCCCTAAAATGTTAGCAAAACACTGAGCAACTTTGAAACTACTCAAGAGGGTATTTTAGGAAAAAACCAGAGAAGCTTCTGTTCCAGGAACAGACCTCAGCTTTTGGAGGCTGTTAAATGACTTGGAGTCGAAAGACGACTGGAAGCCAGATTGTGGGACTGGGCCTCATCTGCTCGGAGCCAACAGTTCGGGGCCCGACGGCTCAGCTGCCAGTCTCCTCAACCTGCCTCCTCTTATGTGGGCCTAGCTTCCCATAGCTGGGCTTGAGTGAAGAGGGCACTGCCGCATCATTTGAGGACAGCCTTTCTCACCATGACTCATGGCCAATAATTTGAACCTCAGTAAATTTGATCTCTAGCAAGTTTAAAATAATGGCAGGATCTGAAAAAAATGCCTATATCTCTCTCCCAGGCAGATGTTGATTTCTTATGTTTAATCCCAGATCAAGAAAACATACATAAGTGGAACTGTCTCGGTGCGAGTCCACCTTAGAAATAAGGATGTGGAAGCCCTTATGGGAAGGGGATTTGGAGATGAAGATTTAAAAGACTTTAATTTCCAGAAAAAGAAACAACTTAGAATAAGTGATTCACCCACTTGCCCAGCAATAGCCCTGCTATTGCTATTGCCGTGCCAGAGCTCAGCTGCCTGAACTCTGTCCCATTAGCTTCCCCAGTCGCAGACGAGAGGATGTGACTCTGCTCGAGCACAGAGTTTCTTCAGCATTAAACGCTACAGTATTTGAATCTGTGGCTCAATGGAGTCTATTGATCCAACACCTTGGCTGGAGGAGTTGATGCTAAATTTTCTATGTGAAAATTTTTATAGAAAATGTGAAACTAGATTTTTCTAAACCAAACCTTTGACTGTCAGTGCGTGTACATATTTAATACCTTGTAATATCACACCACACATTAATTCTTGCACATCTACTGGTCCTCTTGCCCTCAGCCATTCACAAGCAAGTCTACGTAACCTAGGGCTACGTTACCCATCCATGATAACCCTTGAATCAACCAGTTGGCTGCCACCTTTCACCAAGGCATGTGCTCCTCATGAGGAAGTGAATTCAGGAGGAGTGTGAGACAGGGAAACAGTATTTGCTGTTGTAACATGTTAGCATCATGCTGTTCATCCTTTGGATCATGCTTCATGGGAAAGCAGCCTCATCTGCAAACCACCTGATCCAGTGAGATAAAAGACAGGTTTGGAATCTTTGATGGGTCTCAAAGATCCAGTTCAAAAGAGTAGGTCGCCAGATAATTAACCCCCTAAGAGCAAGGGGGAGTAGACTGGGGTTAGCATGTTGACTGAATCCCCCACAAGAAAAGAGGACAAAAATTCACAAGAACTGTGTCAAAGGATGGTTGCCTGTGGAGATGCTGTACCGTAAGCATACAGGAGAGGTTGAAATGCAAAGCAGAGCTGTCCAGAGAAGGATCCAAACTCAAAGAATAGGTAGCCATATGTGCAGTGGCCACTTGGCCAGAACCTTCCTGTAGAGCCACAGTTGCTTTTACTTTTGTGACTGTTAAGTCCTGTGACAACCAGTGTGTCCTAGAAGGCTGTTTGTCTCGATAGACTGTGTTGTGAGCATGAGGAGAGGGTGGTCTGGACCAGGCAGTGAGGAGACTTCTCTGGCTGGGGAAGGAACTGGTGAGCTGAAAATCCCTACTGCACACATGCCCACGAGGCTCTGGCACATGCGTGCCCACAAGGCTCTACCATACACATGCCCACGAAGTTCTAACACATGTGTGCCCACAAGGCTGTACCATACACATGCCCACGAAGTTCTAACACATGTGTGCCCACAAGGCTGTACCGTACACATGCCCATGCAGCCAGCACATGCGTACCCACAAGGCTCTACCATATACTTGCCCATGTAGCCAGCACATGCATGCCCACAAGGCTCTACCATACACTTGCCCACAAAGCTTGTCATACTTCCTGCTGGGCTCTAGATTTAGGGCTGAAATAAAAGTTGCTCACGTAGAGTGGCACAAGTATCACAAAAGGTGACAGAGCACCTGTATCCAGAACCTAGGCCAGCTCAATAAAAGCCAGTAAGTCAGGCTGCTAAATTTACAGGGTTTTCTTACTAACTCAAACCTTGTCTGGGGATCCCTTCTCCCTTGAACTCTTTCTGACCCAACAAATCATGGTGAAGTGGGAGCTCTAAGAGCTTCGGCTGCTAACAGTGGACCGGCTTCCATCTGACCTCACAAAGGGCCCTTTAAGAGCACTGGGCATTTCTCTTCTCAGATTCCCCACTGCTTTAGTTTGGGGGAGCTGGTGCCAAGAATGGGGCCCCCTTCCCCAGGAGAAGTGGAAACAAATCTATGCAAAACATGGATTTGGCTAACTCAGAGGCCCTCTCTAACCCCTTTGTACACAGTAGAAAGAGGCAGCGATCCAAATGGATCTTGGCAGGTGGGGCCAGTGAGGCGCTTCTGGGCAGTGGACAGCCTCTGCAGCCATCCCAACATCCCCTGAACTCAGACGCTGAGAAATCAAGGAGCATGGAGAGGAGACAAACTGATACAGATGGAGGAAGGGTCGACTGTCAGAGACGGGAGGTTGCCACAGAAAGACAGAATGACAGAGGTGCAGGTGTCTATAATACAGGGTGAGGAGCCCAAACCCAGGAGCTCTCCCTGGGACACTGTGAGCCTTTCCAGTACAGGCTGTGAGCTTCAGAAGAACTTATAAAGGTGTATAATTTAGAAACCAGTAAATTAGACATAATGTTTTTGGCTAAGGTTGGTTTTGGTGAGCTGACCCATGTTAAGAATGCAAGTGTGGAATGCAGCTCTCAGTAGGGTTGAAAAGGCACTTGGGTCATGCCAAGGTTGGAGGACTGCCAGGTCTCCACACTGCATCCCATTGTTCACATAGGAACCGAGCCCTCGGCTTCAACTAGCCAGAGCCACTCAGGGAAGAAGGCAGGTATGGGCCGAGCGTGTAGCTGCCACCTAAGGCAGACGGAGAAGGATGGCATAGTAGATCCAGGGGCATCTGTTGGAATGGAGGGTCTGGTTCTTCAGTGAGAAGTTAAAATAGGGGGTAGGGAGAGGGCTCAGTGGCTAAAGGGCTTTGCCACACAGTCCTGAAGAGCAAAGGTTGATCTCACCCACGTGAAAGCCATGCACAGCTGCTCACACTGGAGTGCAGGAGGAGAGGTGGGGGAGCTCTCTAGCGTAGCCAAATGGGCCAGCTCTGGGTTCAGAGAGGAGAAAGCAGAGGTGAGAGAGACCGTGTCCGTCAGCTACTGCTGTGTGTCTGCACATACACTCCTGGCTGTACACACGCACACACACGCACAAAAGGACGTTAGAATCATGTCACTCTGATCTGCCTGAGCCCTGGTGAAGGCAAGGACTTGAAGCAGGAACCTGTATTAGATTTAGGTTGCTTTCTTGAGCTTTAGGCGTTAACTTCTGAGGTAATAGAAAGGAGGGAGAGCAGGAGCACACCTGGGATTTTCTCTTCTGTTTGCCATAGGTAGACTTGCGTCTGCTCAGATGTTGTAATGTCAACCCCAGTCCCAAAAAGGCCACCTTATTTGGAAATGGGGTTCAGGTTCTATGGCAAGCTTGGCCCCGAATCCAGTGTGGCTGGTGTTCTTATAAAAGGGAACATTTGGATACAGACACAAGAAGCCTTTGGTGCTACCATGGGTTCTTCTGCTGTAGGGAGGCCTGGCATCACCCATCCTGACTCCGTCCTTATACCTGGGCCACTCTCCCTTCCTATTGCTCTAAGACATCCAAAATGTAAATCTTCGGTCACTGTAACCCTGGCAATCTAATCTACTGGTATTCCTAAGAGAAAGCAATCTTTCTGTGGTCACCTGAGGCCACAGTTCAGCTCTCCACCTCTTCAGTTACATGAGGCATCTTTGACCCTTAGCTAAGACTGCGGGTGGCTCTGCCTTTACAGGGACTACACTCAGTTTGCAGGAGGCACTCTGACTGCCCTTGAGAGCCCCATTGTGTCTCGGTTTGTGTAAATCTGAGAGCATCAGTCACCAATATTCGATTTAGGAAACTGCTTGGTTTTGTTCTTTTGGTTAACTGAATACTTAGTGTACTTCCACTGGTTACTTGAAAATCCTATGATACCTTGACACAAAAATGTATTGTAACTTGTCCAATTGCTAATAACATGGCCCATAAATTTAATAAGTTCTAATGAAAAGAGACCAAATAATGGGCTTGGGATTCTGTGGTCAGGGTCCTCAAATGGCAGGAGGCCAGAAGTACACTTATGCTTGGGTCTGGTCTTTCTCCAAGCAGGGTCCACTGTAACTGTAATCAGCTCCTTAAAGCCCCACCTGAAACACTGTTCAGATTATATATCCACCCATGTAAAACCTCTCAATGGAGATTACATTTCAATACATCAGCCACCAAGGCATAGCACTACCTATCAAGTCCCCTGTGCAGGCTCTGTTCTACCCTCACTTTAATGCTGAAGACCAGAATAATCATAGAGAGAAGTACCTAGACCAGGAATCACTTGAGTTGTCACAGAGCAAGGAAGCAGGAAGATAATATACTTCCAGGAAGCATGCCTGAAGATGTTCTGTGGCCATGACAAAAAATGTTTTGTTAGAGCAACTTAAATACAAAAATCAAACCCAGGCGGATGAGAGCACAGTGTTAGGAAGAAGCTCTCAGCTCTAGTGGGGCTGAGTCCAACCCCACTGAAGCCCCAAGAACTGTCAGAGAGATTGCAGGGTGTGGTGCCTGGCTTGTCTTGTGTCAAGGCTTCTGGTTCAGTGGCTGCTCTTGTAAGAGCTTTTCTCCTCCCCTTGGAAGCCTAAAACAGATTGATTTCCTTGCTCAGAGCAGGTGAGGGTCCAGCAAAATAGAATGCGTCTAAATTTTTTGGACTATTATCTTGCTGGGCATGGTGGTGCAGAACCAGACGGATCTCCTCGTGAGCTTGAAGCCAGCCTGTCTACACAGAAACCAGGAAATGCAGGGCTGGAGATGTGGTTACTTGGTGGGATGCTTCCCCAGTCACACAGAGCCACACCCCTGCACTACATAAACTAGGCATGGTGGCACATGCCTGGAACCCTAGCACTGCAGAGGTAGAAACAGAGAGGGTCAGAAAGTCAGCTCATCCTCAGCTGCTTAGGGTAAAACCAGCCCGAATACAGGCCCAGAGAGTCTGGGCCATGCTAAGTTGCCTCTGGGAACCTTTGCTGAAGCGAGAGATCCCTTGGTTAGGAACAGTATGAAGTAATCGGCACTGTCTTGGGTCAGCAGACAGGGTGTCTGGCTTGAGCTCCCAGGGCCTCAGCATGACCCCGTGCAACTGCTCTTAGAATCCAGGCTGGGGATGGAGTTCCCCTGGGCTTTGTTCCATGGTTCTGTTTTAAGAGCTCTGGATCAGATGGGCCAATTGTTCAGACTCAATTACGAGGTCAGAGCAGTACCACAGAATCGTTCTTGGGGATTGTGTCGTCTCTTCTGAGCCCCCAAAGAATGACAGTACTAGAAAACAGCAGATGGGGCAAATGACAAGAAAACCCGCTTGCCAGCGGCCCTTCCTTCTGTGTGGAGAGGGATCCTAACTGATCCCTGAAGAGTGCATTGGCCCTCAGCAGGAACCTGAAGCATTCCGGATCCGTCCAGATAAACTTGCTTCACAGTCCTTCGCTGAATCCCACCTGTTACCAGAGAACGTCTATTTACTACTTGAGGGGATTAAGGGGTGCATATTATCTCTGGGTGGTCCTCTTACCTCCAACTACAGGTACTAACAGGTACTTTAGAGAAAAATAAAGTACAGTAGTCCCTCTTTAGCCACAGATTTTCCTTCTGTGGTTTTAGTTACCTGTGGTCAACCACAGCCCAAAAAACGTGATATGGAAAGTTCCAGAAAGTTTGTAAGTACAGTTCTGAGTAGCACAGTGAAATCCCGTGCCGTCTTGTTCATTCCTGCCCAGGACATGAATCTACCCTTTGTCCAGTGTTGCTGCTGTGCATGCATTAGACGCATGTTAGTCACTGTCAGGGATAATCTTGTCAGTTTCAGTGGCTTGAGAAACATCTGGGTGGTTATTAAAGCACACCCCTGGGTGTGTCTGGAAGTATGTTTCTCTAGAGAGGGAGGCAGGCAGGAAGATGAGACCTGTCCTGAGTTTAGGCATCACCATGACACGGTGAGCACACTTCACCGAGACGGTGTGAGAGGGACCATTGGGACATAAATCGTGTCGTGTGTTGCTGGAACACACTGTGTAGTTAAGTTTAGGAGTTGTTACTTGCCTGCTGTTTGTGTCTATATATCGTACGGTGTTGGGTGTATAGGCACAGGGAAAAGTGTACATAGGATCTGGTACTGTGCACAGTTTCATACATCAAGAGTCCTGGGGCGGGTTCCTTGTGGACAAAGGGTAGCCACTGTGAAAGGGAAGAGGGTAATGGATCCCGCATTGTTAGAAATAAACTTAGGGTGGTCACAAAGAAAGAACTAACTACTCCAAATGAAGGCAAACTTCACTCTTGATCAAGGAGTGCTTGGGAAGAAAGCACACTGAGACAGGAAGTGCATTTGGTTTTACTAACTCAGGTGGTGGCTGAGCCTTTCCCCATTGGCTGGTCAGGTGATGGCTGTGCCTTTCCCCATTGGCTGGTCAGGTGGTGGCTGAGCCTTTCTCCTATTGGCTGATAGGTCCAATCTCACAATCTTGGTCATTTGGCTAGTGTGGAAAGAATTATGCCCAGGAAAGAGGAATGAGAAGAGAGTCACTGCTCAAAGGGATAAGGGTCACTGTGGCTGTCAAATTCCTAGTGTAGAGTTTTTATGTAAACAAACGTTTTACTGGGTGAGGAGGATTGAACATTTGCATAAAGTCTTACAAGACGCGGTAAATACAAAGATTCACGTTCCTTGTCCTAAAGATACATTTTGTAGTCTGATAGTCAAGGCTCATATTGATGTTTCTTACATGTTCATGATGTCACGCAGGACTCTCTGTGAGGACCACATAAATGTCAGGAGAATGTGAAAGAACAGCCCTTCAGCCCATGGCGTTTTCTTCTTTTCCCTTGTCACTCTTGTAAGAAAATGAAACACAAGTTATAAACAGATCTGACCCGGCCAAGTCACTAACTTAAGGCACCAGAATAAGCCCAAGCCCAGCAGGATCCAAGCAGCCACACCTGGGCAGTTTAGCCGGCCCCTCCTGGAAGCCTCCTTTGGGATCCTACTGGACTCCTGTCTCTGGCGTCGCCTAGGCTGTCACTTGGGAATCTTTCAGCAAGTTGGCAGCATGATCTGAGCCTCCGCACATCTAATTATCACAGAGTGTTCCGCATCCCTCCCGTCTGGTGAGGCTTCAGACCCTTTCATGCAGTCTGTGTGCTCGTTGGGGCTTTAAGGCGGTGCTGTGCCCTAATCTGGTACGCGCTGCTACTGCAGGGTGCCACAGCCAGAACAGTTATGGTGAGCAGATATTGGAGCCTCTGGAGAGGAGAGGGTAGCCAGGCACTTGCCGAGACCCTGTAGTCTTTTCTGTCAGTCCAGGCCTGTGCTCACTCCACAGCTAGTTGGCCTGTCGAGCCCTGATGTCTGAGTGCCATCCCAGCCGAGGCCACCCAGACCTGCGGAGGAGGGATTTGAATTTCTGAAGGTCTTAGTCAAAAGGGAAATCTTTGCGCAGGTCTCCGTTTGACAGCTGATCCCTCTTTTGAGTCATAGATCACTTCCAGTGCTGATAGGCTTGTGTCATCCAGTACTGCTGGGCTTAGTGGATTCAAAGCTCTGCCTTTGCACACCCAATTTGCCTCCACCTTTGAAAGGCAGCAAGGTCACCTACATGCTGGTATTCATCATGTCTGTTCCCTAGGAGAGCCGCCTACCACTGGTTGATACAGAGGCACTGAATCAAAAATGCCCAGCTGGGATCTTTAGGGGTCTAAAGCCGGAATCAGGGTCTGCAAGGTATCTCATGTCCTCAGTTTCCCCATCTCAGAGTGGCTTGGTGTGATTCAAGGGCTCCTCACTTGACTCCCATTTTGTCTGCTACTCTTGTTTAACAGGTAATGTGTGCCACCTGCTGGCCATAGCAGGACCACCTGCTGTTATTAATAATAAAATAATAAATAAATAATAATTATAATAATTCCCTGCCCATTATTCCAGGGAAGCCGCCATTTAGTACAGCTTGTTTCTTCTCCTGAGACCCCATACACTAGAAAATGTCAACACCCAGGTTGTTAAAAAAACACTATCGGTGATTCTGTTCTGGTGGCGGCTTTGCTGTTGATCAGCTGTTGAGTTCCTGTGAATGACCCAGTCTTTCCTCCCTGTTGCTAAACTACCCTCCCGTGCAGCTGTCACTCAGCCTGGCCCTAGCCTTGGTGCCATGCTGACCCTTTGTCTGGGACAAAGGCTGCCTGTGTCAGCCTTTGTTTCTGCCGTGGCCCCTCCCCCGCACCATGAGGTGGAGCCTGCTGCCTCACTGTTCCGTTGTCCCGCAGAAGAAAATGACTCCCTTGTGTGTAGGGGAAGGAATGGGAGAGAAGGTAAATGAACAGAGGCCGCCGCTTTCTGATACCAAAGCACAGGGCGGGATTCTTTGCAGTGCCTTAGGGCATCCTGGACATAGGGAGAGGGCCTGTTAGGGGTCCCTGTCGTAGAGGATCTGTGGTATAGGGACTATGTGAAATAACATGGAAAGTTCTTGGCCTGAGGAAACTGCTCAGAGTTTGTTCCCACAGAACTGTCTCTCTCCCCGCCTGGTTGGTTCTCTCTGGAAGCTGTCGGGGTCTAGCTTGTTAATTCGGCATCCCTTGCAGATTCGAGAGTTTGCCTGATTGGTTGGAGAGACTCAGAAGCATTTAAGCTATAAAAATTGGTCTCCAAACCTTCCTCATAGTAGACTGTACATATCCACATGTGCTTTGAAAAAACAGATCTTCAAGCATGTTGTGTTGTTATAATTTTTTCCTTTTTCTCAAAATTTGGTGGCATTTATACACGTGTGCTTGTATGTGTGGGGTCACAGGTGTATGCAGACATGTTCTGCGTGTGTGTTCGTGCTGAGGTTGACATTAAGTGTCTTGCTCCACTTTACTTTTTAGGTTATTTTATTATTTTTGTTTTATGTGTGTTGGTATTTGCCTGAATGTATTACGGTACATCCCATGCATGCAGTGCCCTCAGAGGCCAGAAGATGGCACCAGATCCCATGGGACTGGACTCACAGATAGTTGAGAGCTACCGTGTGGGTGCTGGGAATTGAACTTGGCTCTTTTGGAAGAGCAGCCAGTGTTTTTAACCATTAAGTCAACTCTCTAGCCCCCAAAAGTTCTTGTTCATTTCTTTGGTCTGGCTTTGTTTTTCTGTTTTGTTTTGTTTGTGTGATTGGGTCTCTTTCTATAGCCTGGTAGTTGTGGGATTCTCTTGGCAGTTCAGACTGGCCTCCTGAGTGCTGGGCTTAAAGGTGTGTGCTACCACAACAGGCTACTTTGTTTTTTTGAGGTATGATCTTTTGCTGAACCTGGAGCTGGCCAGTCCCGACCAGTCTAGTCAGCCAGCTTTCACAAGAGATCCCTTGTCTTTGCTCTCAAAGGCTGAGACTCTAGGTTGTCAACAAGTCTTCACAGAATCATAGATGGGCACTGGTTATCTGACCTCTGGTCCTCTCTTCAGCCCCCTTTGAAAACATATTAGTCCTGGTAAAATACAAAATTACCGTCTTGCCCACTGTGATTTACAGTGAGGTCTATTCCTGTGGTTGCACTACCTCCTCCCATCCACAGAACTCTCATTCAACTGAATGTGTATTTGTTACGCCCCGTCCCCTAGGTTCCAAATTCTGAATTTACTGAAAAACTACACTGAAGCTAGCATGTGGAACTTTCTAGACATCCTTCAGATCTGCTAAGACCTGGAATCAAGCGCTGGCAGGCCTGTGACACCCAGTCCCGCTCTGCCTGGTGCTTGGCACCACCTGACCCCCTGAAATGTCATCTTTCTTCCAAGCGGTTTTTTATGACTTGTCAGGAATCTGGGGTCACAGGAGAAATGACAACAGGGCTCTCAAGAAGAATGAGTTCTTGACCATTTCATCAGACCTCAGTCAGAGGGATGAGTTTGTCTCCTTACTCTGTAGAAAGCGAGGTATCATAAAACTACATCTGAAGATGCTTATTTTCATGTGGATACACTACATAAGGAAATGGTAGCGTCAACTCCTTGGCTGATTATTCACAATAAGTGTGTAATGGCTGTGTTTGCCGGCAGGCCCGGTGGAGAATATCACGTCAGAGTCTTACCATGTGATTTTTCTAGTGCTTCAGCAGAGAAAGCCAAGCAAGACCTCTTTACTCCGTGATGTATATAATCGGCCGTTATTTTCAGCAGGCTGAGATTTTTGCCAGGCTGATCTGCCCACCGTATGTTGCTGTCAGTGATCCTTCCTCCTAGGGTCTTCCTCCCTATGTCCTATCCTTCTCTTTCCCAGCGGGGTGCTTACCGAAGCCACCTTCTCCCACCGCCCTTTCAGATGCTGTCTCTTGTGGCTTTTCATAAATCCCCTTTAGAGGATGGCTCGCTCCAGCCTTGCTCCCGTCACTCTGACAGTGATGTGCAGCAGCCGGTCGTGGCATTGACTTTCACACACTGTTGTCACCCGGCACTTCCACACTGGAAGACAGCTGGCTTCCTCCTTCTCAGCTGAGATGAGCACACAGGACACTGGCTGTTGAGTTGAGCCTTTAGCCTCCTTTGATGTCTGCTCCCTCCCAAACATGACTCCTCATGTCCCTGACAAAGCATACATGAAGACCCACTTTTCCCCCCTGCACGGACGTAAACAGGAGCATGTTGTATTTAAAACTGTTTCTAACAGGGGCGGGGGGAGATGGACATGGGAGTATCAGGGTGTCTTTGAACTTGAGGGAGCACCTTTTAGCTTTTGCTCTGTGTAGTTTGAGATGAGAGTCCAGGAAGCCCAGCCCTTGTCCCGTGAATTAGAGCAATGACGTTCACAGAGCACATGGGGTGATTTTAGGAAGAAGGAGTTTATCATAGGGAGCTAAAGTGAGGTAGGCAGCAGAGCTGTGCGGGGAGGATCCTGGGAAGGAGGACCACCAGCCACATAGCTATGGATATGGTGGATGGAGGTGGGTAGAGCTGGTCAGTCCAGTGCCTTGAAGCTTCAGTCCTGACTTTAGTGTGCTTTCCTGGAAAGAGTAGTCCTTTAGGGGAAAGAGATAAGGAAATACAGACCCCTTACTGCCTTCTCACACCTTTGGTCATGACAGAACCAAAGGCATTTTTGGTGTAGACTTTCCTTTTCCTGGCTTCTCTAGCTAAGAGGCTAAGAAAGAAACTGGTTACTTTTATTTAGGGTCTTTTCTATCTTTAACTGCCTAGCCAAATTCTATCACCCATTCTCATCAATATGCTTTGTGGAAACTGGATAAATATCGACAGGGAAATGAAATCAATCCCAGTCTCACTTGTATCTAGACGAGTCCACTACGATGTTAGCTGGACCCCCAGGAAGCCATAGGAACATAGCGCAGACACTGACGAGTCAAGGGTAGCGAGCTGCACAGAGGTCCTTGGCTACACTTTCACGTTGATCTCCTTGCTCAGTTAAACACTGTGGCTGTGTGGACCAGTCCCAACTCTGCACACAGATATGTCTAAGGAGGGTGGTGCTCACAGTGGTCCTGCAAGGGGCAAGGTTCCATCTAGAAGATGAGGTCTTCTTGCCCAGAAGCAAAATATTTCGAATGAGTGGTAAGAATTCACCCCAGGCGGGCTGGACTCTTCTGGCTACAGGAAACACCTAGTCACCGTGACACCAGATCTGTATATGTAAGCACGGTCCTCACAGTGGGAGATTTCAACCCCACTGCACCCTGCACTACATACCTGGTAAATGCTCTAGATAACAGTGATGCCTTGGTTCAGGTTTGTTGTTGTTTGTTTTCAAGACAGAGTTTCTCTGTATAGCTTTGGGTATCCTGGAACTTGCTCTGTAGACCAGGCTGGCCTTGAACTCAGAGATTCACCTGCCTCCTGAGCGCTGTGACTAAAAGTGGGTGCCACCATGCCCAGCTGGACCAGGTAATTCACTCCAGGACATTTTTATTTTTTCTAACTTCCGAAGATCAGAATCTCTCCTTCACTGCTAATCCTAATTATTGGGCCATGGAGAAAACTTTGTGAATTCCTCAAAAGTAGAACCATTGGCTTGGAGAAATTCAAAAGCCATATCACTAAGCAATACTGTCTAAAGAGCAGAACCCTGAAGACACCATCAAGGGATGCACCTCTCTTATCCTGGCTTTGTGTTCTCTGAATTGACATGCTAAGGGAACAGCTGGCCTCTGAAGCTCCATTACCCAGACTTCCCCATTGTTGACCTTGCTCACTTGGCCCAGTAATGATGTGTGGCAGCTCTCCCCCTCTGTGTGTGCAGTGACATGGTTTGTCCTTGGTCAGTCCACCCGAATGGGCTGGAAGGTGTGTTCCACCAGAGAACTGTTAAGGGGCTGTCTAGGATTCCTCCCAAGTTAGTCCCCGCTGCCCCTTCCTCGTTTCTATCAGCATGGGCTTTAGATGCTCACCTTATGCTTGAGGTCATAGCAAAGCTATTTTACTATGCTGCTCACATTCCTATCTTGGCTACTGGGGACTCCAGTCCTATTGTTTTGCGTTCTGGGCACTTCCTCACTTCCTAGCACTGTAGATCTTCCAGGATAATGATAGTCTTATTCTAAGCTCTAGTCATAGACTGAGTTATTTCTCTAAGGAGCTCTGGGTCTTTTGGTCAGACAATACACAACCCGAGGCTGGGCACGGGTTGGGCTATTCCATTTTGAAAGCTCCGTCCTAATGAGATGATATTGACAGCAAACTCTACAGAAGAGAACCCAACCCTGCAGCTACTCCAGGGCAAAAATCATGTCTGTTGTCAGGAGTTCATTAGGTTTTCATTCTGGTTTGGAAAAGTCAATGTCACTGGCCTGTGCAAATATTTGATGAGCACAGCGTGTCATGGTCAACCAGGAGGGCATGTTCTGAGTTACGACTACACTGGTTGAACTCGGTAGGACATTTCCTAAAATACCCCTTGTTGAGTGAGCTCCCTGTTCTTGTGTTCTGAAACACTGGGTCTAATTATCATGCTAGAGCATGAAATCTGACCTGCAGGTTGGTGTCCTAGCTTTTAGCAAACACTCTCTGCTTCTGAGTTGTTTACATGGCCCCTTCGAAGAGTGCAGCAGATATTCCCTTGTGGAAGACTGGTTGAAAAGCAAAGCACCATTTTCTTACTAGAAGCTTGAAGTTCCCGGCTTCAGAGACTTCAGAGAAAGGGAGAAAGGGGCTTCCCAAATGTAGGGTTCCTGTTCTTTGATGGCCTTCTGGTAGCTGGAACAACGGCGTTTAACTTCAGTGTTCCTAAAAATACAAAGAACTAGACCCTGCATGTGCACGAATGGTTGACACCTAGGTCATGCTCTGATCTGCCCGCCTAGTACCTGCCCTCCCCTAGGGAGATCGCCTCTTACAAGGCAGCAAGGGATTCAAGGTCAGCATCGTCTACATGGGAAGGCCACAGGGAAGAATTACCTGACTTGCTGCACAAGCATGCTTCTACCATGTATCTGACGTGCAATTACACCCTCCTTTTCTTTGGTGTGTTGTGATTTAAAAGCCACTTTACAATGATTTTGCAAAGCCCAGAGAGCTTGCAACTTGTATTTGAGGTATTGTCTCATGTTCAGGTCAACTCTGACTGAAAAAAAAAAAAAAAGCACAGTAACAATTCTCTGGGGAGTCTGAGCTTTGTGCAGAATATGGCTCTTCTACCCACTAAGGAAACGCTGAACGACTCATCTAGGAGGGATCAACGCACACATCCGTGGTAGACTTGAGGGGTGGTTTATGACTTTACTGCTGTGGGAAGTGTTTAGGGCCTAACATGAGGCAGCACTGACGGAGGGAATGTTTGATCTGATGCGGGGAGGTGATATAGACCGGGGATAAATTGTCTCCAGCACCATACCCAGTGCTGTTTGGAAGTTATTACCTGAATAACATGGACAAGTGGCCTGCCACCTTTCCCCATTGCTGGTTTTAAATTGTGTGATATTACTTGTGTCTACGGCCCAGACACGGCAGCAATTTCTAATAAAGTTCCCAAGCTCCAAGTTTCTAGATCCGAGGGAGTCGGAATGGTATGAATCCCTATGGTGAGCGGTGTGACTGCTGGGTAGTGCTTACTGCTACAGACCAGATGCTGACAACCCACGGGAAAAGCCTATCGAATGTGGAAAGTCAAACACTTCTGCTTGATCTGCTAAGGCTTTGGTGGTGGTGGTTTTTGTTTTGTTTTTTTAATGTCTCATTGTGGCCAGGCTAATCCCATGAAACTTAAATTACCCAAGTGCAAATGATGCTTTATTTTGGTTCTGTATTTTCACATGACGGCAACTCCTTCTCCAGTATATATTCAGTTTTATTTTAGACAAGACTTGCTTGTATTTTAGGAAAAGGAGATAAATATTTGCTAGAAATGGCATGTTTTAAACATTGCTCTCTGAAGTTATATCATTACATTTTTAAATTAAGGTCTATAAAATCAGCAACAAGTTTAAAGTTGTTTCTGTTAGGATTGTTCGCAACTAGCATGTCTCAACCTACTGCCCCATCCATTCCCTTTCCAGCCCCGTCCCCTTTTCTAGAGGCATGTCACCCCACCCCCACCCTAAACCCATTTCTCCTTTGGGTAGACTGTAACTGGTGAACTATGATACTATGAAAATTCTTTGGATGAATTATAATAGCCAAGTCTTAATATTTAAACAGCCATTAAATGTCATATCCATTTTCCTGCCTTAAACAACTAATAATTATCATTTTTCTTAGCCTTCCAAGTTCTTAACCCTTGTTTAGTTCCATGTTGTATATTTGTGGAAGTCTCTTGTAATGCATCCAGACACGGCAGGTTTCTTCTGTCACCTGCCCTATAACTTGCTGGCCTGTGCACCTCACACATCCTGCCTGGGATTATTGCCTTGTTCCTGTTCCTCTTTCCCTGGAGTTCCCCTGACAGTTTCCCCCATTTTCCTGTCAAAGTGTTTTTCTCTTTCTTTCCCTGACTCTCCTGATTTAGCAGATGGTACCCTAATTAACATTCTGGAAAAGTGTGTACGAAGGGTGTGACAGTTAATATTGTCAACGTGGCATAATGTAGACTCCAGGGAAGGGAAACCTCAGCATATGCCTGTGAGGGATTGTCTACATAGTTAGTTGAGGTGCGATAACACACATGTAGGGTAGGCCATCATTCTGTGGGCTGAGGGGTCCCTGGCTGAATGACAAAGGAGAAAGCAAGCTGAGCATGAGCATCTATTCGGCTTCCTGACTGGATCGGCTGCCTCTATTCGGCTTCCTGACTGGATCGGCTGCCTCACACTCTTCTATGCCATCCCCAGTGATGGGCTGTGCCTTCAAACCCTTAAGGGGTCCTGGTCAGGTATTTTGTTGGAGCTAAGACAAGTAACAAGGCAGAAGGCAACCGTCTCAAGGCCTTGAGCAGTGAAAAGGCCTTTCTTTTAAATATCGCTCAGTGGGTCTGGTTGAGAATTCTAGGGGAGAAGTCAACTTCCCTGAATCCTGTTGTTGGAGGTCTTTTGCCAGCTCTGCCTGCACTGTCTGCCTCCTGAAGGTAGCCTTTCCATCTTGAACTTCCTTTCAGCTCTGAAAGTTTTACTGCTCCCTCTTTTTGGAACACTTGCGATCTATCAGAATCTAGTCTCATTCTCCTACCTTTATTAGTCAGCTCTGTCACACGGCTGACTTCTGACCCCATGTCAGCTAATGCCCTTCTCAGGTCTATGTTCATCCTCCTGATCCGTGGCTTTCTTGTTCCATGAGTCTCTGGAACAGTTCTGTTCTGTTCTTGATTCATGAATAAATAGTCTCGTCACCCGTCTGTCTGGAATGTCAGCATGACAGAAAGGTTTTTTCTTCTTTCTGCATTGTCGTAAGTTCTTTGGTTTTGACCTGGAGGCTGTTGTGGAAGTCTGGGGACCACTGATTGTGTGTTCATGTTTATAAGTAGGGCACTGGCAGCTGTCAGTGTTAACACAGGACTAAGATATGTCACTTATACGAGTCTCACTGGTTAGAAGGCTTCTTGGGGAGCCTGAACTTTCAGGAATTCCAGATCCTTCTCTGGCCAATGAAAAGCTGCTCTAACATCTGGGACTCAGCTGTTTTCCTATGTTTTCAGAGCTGAGGAAAGGGACATGCAATATGTCCCCCTGCCTGGAGTCCCCAGAATTCTGCCCTCAGCCTTGCCAGGCATCAGTTTTCCTTATCCAGAGATGAATCTGATGATAGCTTAAGGGACACAATCCCAAGCTGTCAGGGGTGCAGTGTATGAACTGCTTACAGGCAGATTTTAGCCAGACCTCCATGGGCTGTACTTCCCCACTTCCTAACTGGGGAAAGGAAGCAGAAGTTGAGTTCTGCATTTCTGTCACATTAAGGTTTCAGTTTCTAGAGTCTGCTAAGCGTTCATACTTACCCATGGTTCTGTGACTGCTATCACTTTCCTTGCCGTCCCAACATCAAAAATTAGCAAGCTGCATATAACTACATGTCTGGGTGGCATATATCATCCAAATGCTTTCAGGTTATTTTGCTAAGGCTGTAAAAGCTGTATTAACAGATGTCTGCCCAGAACTGATGGAGCAAGCTATGAAAGACCTTAGCTATGCCTCAGTGAAAGCAAGGTGGTCTCCTTCCCTAGTCCAGTTACTCATTCAGATGCCATCTACAGTGGGTTGCCACACTGGCTATTCCCCTGGCACAAGTGCAGCACGTGGACCAATGCCACCACCAGTCCCCACCAGACACTGGCAAATGAGAGCAAGGCAGGGATGTGTGGCTGCAAACCTGGGGTGCTGGTGACACCCAGTGAGCATGTTTAGCATGTCATGTCTTTTATGCCCCTTTTTTCCAATCTGGTTCACTGTTGTCCTGCCCCATCCCACAGCTCTGTTTTGTAATGTTCTGGACCCCCAACGTCTCTGAGAAGATTTTGATAGACATCATTGGAGTGGACTTCGCCTTTGCAGAACTCTGCGTCATTCCTCTGCGTATCTTCTCCTTCTTCCCAGTGCCAGGTAAGGAGCAGAGTGGGAAATATGATGTGCACTGTCAGTGTGCAATAGGGACACACCAAGTGAGCACTGGCACCATGACATGAGCAAGAAAGGAAATGCCAGTGGGTGAGGTGGTCAAGGTTGACTCAGTAGGCATGGTGGGAAATAGGACAAGCCCATTCTCATTTCTCCACTATTCCCACAGACAAAAGAAGGGTGATGCCTTCTGGTCCCAGCTTTTGTGCTCGCCTAGCCTCTTTTCTCAAAGCCTTCCCTCCAGAGGAAGGTGGTCAGAGGTAGACTTGGGGAAAGAATAGCAGGTCTGGGAAAGGTCATCATGAGGAACAGCCAGGCCCCCAGAATGGCAGTTATTATGGTACAGCAAAGCACCTCCCCGCAGCTGGCCTGCTAGACACAGGACTGGGGAGGCAGGGAGCCGAGTAGGAATGGGGCCTGACCCCAGTTAGCCTCCAAAGTAGGGATCAGCAACCACAGGAAGACAAATGACCAGCCCTGGGTCCCAGACAGGCTAGAGTTCCTGAAGCCATTAGTTAGCGTTCAGAGTTGCTATCCTGGGCCAGCAGCAAAGGGTGGATAAGCAGAGTAGAAGCAGGCCACACAGCTGACACACCCTTCTCTTCACAGTGACTGTGAGAGCTCATCTCACTGGATGGTTGATGACACTTAAGAAAACCTTTGTCCTGGCGCCCAGCTCCGTGCTGCGGATCATCGTCCTCATCACCAGCCTTGTGGTCCTGCCTTACCTGGGGTATGTGTGCCCAGCATTTGGCATACACACACACACACACACACACACACACACACACGGCTTAGAGTCCTTTGCTAGTAAAATACCCTGTGTAACAAAGTGAAATCCCCAAGCATATTAGACTGGAAATTCAGGATGCTTGTCTGCCCACACCACTGAGTCTTTGAGATCCACACTAGCCTGGAAACCGCTGAGACGCTCAAGGTTCAATTCCTGTGGTGAGGAATGTGTAGAACAATGGGAGGAAGAAAGGCACAGGCCTACCTCAAAGGTGGGTGGGTGGTCATCAGCTACTGTCCTGAGGCCAGTGGAGGGTACTACTGCACCATCCCTCACTGGTCTGGAGTCTTCTTGAGATTAAGCAATATCGACCGAGTTTGTCATCAGCATAATCATGTCAGACTTGGTTCTAACAAAATATGTCTGTGTTCTCATTTTTCAGGGTGCATGGAGCCACACTAGGTGTGGGCTCCCTTCTAGCAGGGTTTGTGGGAGAGTCTACCATGGTTGCCCTCGCAGCATGCTATGTGTATCGAAAGCAGGTGAGAAGCGATGCTAACCGCTTTGGGGACAACCGGGACCTCTCTGCCTCCACAAGTAATTTCCCTCATCGCTCTCCTCCAGGAAGTCTATTCTCATCCTGCTCGGCCACCCTATCCCTTCCACACCACATGACTCCATGTCATGAAAGCCCAGAGCCAGTCTGTCCTGAAGGCAGGGCTTTTCGAACTGCAATGGGAAATATTTTTTCCTCTCCATGATTTGGTTTCTCTGGGATCAGAAACCCTGTTTCTAATGTGGTTAACCAGGGAGTGGAGACAGATGACAGGGGCCCACGGCAGAGCCCGGATGTGTATTCTTTTAGGCTGTGGGGACAAAGAAGGCAACAAAACTGTTAAGAGACAGAGACAGACGATGGAATTCATTGTGAAGGGTGGCTTTGAGGGGTAAAGGAGACCCTGCCCATGTGCCCCATGGCTGTTGGGGGTCAGGAGAAAAGGGTAAAAATGTTGAAGGCCATAAGTAATGGGCAGAAGGCTATAAAAGGAAACTTCAGAAAACTAATTAAAGTGGGGGTAAAGTCCAGCGCAGTGTTTGCCCTGGAGACTGACCCAATGAACGGGATACTCACTAGTGGGAGAAGGGACAGCACAGCCAACTGACCAGTGCACACGGAAGGGAGTGGGCCGCTCAGATGGGAGCCTCCACTGCACTTGGGGACAGTCATGGAGCTCTCATGCTTGCTTGTGTTTGGGTCATTAGGTCAGACACCAGGCTGTCCCTGAGAAGGGGCCACAGGAAGGCTAGCTGACGGAGGAAGCCATAGAGCACCAAGCAGGGGAAACGCAGGGTTGAAAGCCCTGCCACATAGGAAATGGCTCCCTGCAGTGGGCACTACAGCCCAGGCCTGCTTACGGGTCCCACTGAGGTCCAGGTTTAATCTTGTAATAGGACTCAAGAAAAGCAAGGAAGGACATGACTGTAACTACTGGGCATTACAATTGAGCCAATATGGGAGGGTGAGAGGGTCCACAGGAGCACAGACAGAGAGCAGTGTTGGGAATCAGGTCCTGAAAAGAGAGTGCTGGAAGAGGTTGCCATTTTCTGCAACAGCCCGCATGGCAGCAGCATGACCACAAGGCCATCAGGAACAAGGATATGCAATCAACAGGACAGAGTGAAGCCAGAGCTGTCACAGGGGACTGACTTCTCTAGAGAATAAGATTCAAAGCTTGTGGCTTGGGGGGCTGGGGGTTAGGAGTTGGCAGGAGCAACGCCTCCATTTGAAAGGGCCGTAGGGAGCTGGTAACCCAGGCTACATTCCAAAGCGGTGAGGGACAGAGTCCCCCACAGTACCTAGCACACAACAGGTATGGTAACAACCACACAGTAAAAGGCACATATCGTGCTAGATTCAACTTGGACATAAAGGGGACTCCCGCTCACAGCAGTGTGGTGGTGTGTCCTGTCCACATCCCCACAGGGGACTCCTACTCGGTAGTGCTCTGACCTGTCGTCTTTTATCTAGAAAAAGAAGATGGAGAATGAGTCAGCCACCGAGGGGGAAGACTCAGCCATGACCGACATGCCTCCAACAGAGGAGGTGACAGACATCGTAGAGATGAGAGAGGAAAATGAGTAAGCACGGGCCACCAGGGGCACTACAGGGACAGTCAGGACAACAGTCGTCTCTTCCCTCCTCCTCCCACAAGTTGTTTTCTGTTGTTTAATTTTTATTCTTGGTTATGAAAGAGGCCTTGATTTAGAGGTTTCGTATAAATTCTCTAGCATACTGGGTATGCTCACCGATGCAGGGACCTGAAGAAAGGTCTTTACTGTCGCTTTGTAACTCAGAACTGCTGACTTCATGCCCCTGCCTCACAAAACCCAAAAGATAGAGCTGCCTCTTGGCCGACGTTTCTACCCCTTGGACAATCTCCACTTTGGAACCAAAGGACTTGGGCTGTGCCGCTGCCTCTTGGGCCAGACTCTTTTCCGTTCGTGTTTGTCTCCTAAGAATCAACAGGTTGAAGCTCAGCCTCTCTTGACTTGCTCCCCAATAATGTTGCTCTAAGACACGTGACCCGGTGGCCATCGCACCCCTTTTCACTCTAGAGTCAAGAACTGTCTGCAGCGCACACCGGTGGGCCCCAGGCTGCGGCCCACAGTCTCCCTGCTCCCAGAGGAAGAGCTGGTAGCCATGTTGGGCCAACATAATGGAAATTTAATCTCCTGTAGAAATTGGATCAGTCACAAACTGACTTGATCGCCAGCATCTCGTTGTTTTCCTGGTTTCGCTGAGTTGCCACGCCCCACAGTGTATATACATGAGCTGACTTTTCCGTTGTCATGGGAGTGCAGCTCCAATGTCAGCATCCTTCCTTCCGCATGAGTTTCCCTGAAGGCTTGCTTTTACTCGCCTTCCCTGAAGATGGCACTAGAGCGAGAAGTGGAGCGTTCTAACTGTCCATTTCTCTAACTGTCCATTTCCGTTTTTACAGTGAGCAGAGCTTTAAGTCGTAATCTAGCATTCTAATGCCAGGTTCTTGTCTCGTAACTTCTGATGTAGACGTGTTACCTGCTTCTGCCGTTCATTCATAGCTCTGCAGGACAGGTAACAATATGGTACTCCCCTCCACACCATAAAGCAAGACATTTTATAAACAAGTATCAAAGTCACTATGTGATACCCCAGAAATAATGCATTGGAAATCCACTTAGTGCAGTATATTTTTCTAAGTTTTGGAAAGCGGGTTTTTTCCTTTAAAAAAATTATGGATACAGTTCACTAAATTCCTGATTTAGTCAAAGTAACTAGACTGAAAGAACCTAAACAAAACAAATATTTTAAAGATATAAATATATGCTGTATATGTTATGTAATTTATTTTAGGCTATAATACATTTCCTATTTTCGCATTTTCAATAAAATGTCTCTAATACAATTCAGTGATTGCCTCCGTGCTCCACATACCTACAGCTTACTTGTGTGTACCAGTGACCGCTGTATGTTACAGCTGTTTTACACGTCCTTTGTGTATGAATGTAAGGGCCTACAGATGCCAAGAAATCAAGTTTTCATGATGGGCAACCTCGGGAGAAAACGGACCCACCAGTGCAGACAGGCAAAGGCAGGAAGGGCAGAGGAAGGGCAGAAGGCAGACCTCGAATGCTTATTACTTCGGTGCCGTGTGACCCTCAGGTTAAGACTGTCAGGGCAGAGGCTGCCTGTCAGCTACACAGGCTTGCATTCCCATTTCTAGATACCCAATGCCCTTCACATGTGCCCACCATGGGAACAGGTCCTGTGTGCTTCCACAGATGCTTGTGGGTGACTTCAGGGGCAGAGCTGAAAGATAACTGAAAGTCTTAATTGTATTGGCTTTTTAAAGTACATGACTAGAAAATTAAACAGCAATATTTTTTAAAAATGTGTGGCTATTTTCATGCTTCTGGGGTTGGAGATTAAATATTAAGTTGCAAAAGTATTCCCTGTAAATTCAAGAACAGCTAGTATCTCTTTATTGCGCAATTAGAACATGTAGCTTAAAGCCCTAGGCCGCCTTACTTGATCAGGATGACTGGTCATCAGCTGTATTAGACTTCCTGAGCCACTGGGATGCAGTGCCAGGCCCAGGCCTCAGCAACGGAGCTGCGGTTTGGCAGCAGACCTTGCCCTCGTAGTGCAGGCTCCGCCACACACACCTTCTGAGGGCCTGTTTTGTCACCTGACATCCTAAGGCAGAACCCTAGGCTGGCATACTTCAGTGTTCAAACCAAGAATTCCACGCCAGACTTGGGAAGGGTCCCTTTCTCCTCTTTCCAAGGGCATTAAGGGCAGCCTTTCTACCTCACCAGCTGAGGGTTGTTTTTACATTTTGTTCAGCTGACAAACTGAAAAGGCCCATGTCTGTGAAATCCTCGAGGGCTGTGGGAAGACCTGGTATGGCTTTCTTGGGGTTAAGTGACAAGTAGAACCTAAAGTTCACAGGCAGGTTTTCCTCAAAATACTGAGAAGTGAGTTGGGATGGCCCAAATGAGGCCTCTCTAGAGTGAGGGTTTTCTCTGAGGGGCACTCGAGGGTCACTCCTAAGTGCACACCTGTCACTGGCTCTGCCCTTGTTTACTGGGTCCAGGCACACAGGGCCTCTCTAAGGCACCCTGGAACTGAGTGAACAGGACTGCTGTGACTCATGAAGGACAAAGCCTCCCCACTGCAGGGCTCGGGGAGTGTGAGAGGCTTGAGGTTGGCAGGAAACTCACCACCGAGGATCCTTTCACTGGCAAAGCTGCTTGTTTGCATCTGTGGTTAGAGCTGGTCAGCCTCTTCTTGCTGCCCATCCTGGGCTTCTCTCGAGTCAAAGACACTCTTCTTGGTTTGGGACCATCTGTTTCTTGGTCTTCACTGATGGCTTGGCTTGGAAATGTTCACAGAGGGCCTCAGAAACGAAAGCACCTGCTCTGGACCGCAGTAGTTACTTAGGCTCTTTAAACTCCATCAGCGCCGTTGCATTCTTATAATGCAGCCCCTTTCTGGGTCTGTCAAGACTGAGACAATGCCCTTGATCATGGGGAAAGTTACTGCATTTTATCTTTAAACTAAGAGTTTTATCATTCCCTCAGTGCGGTGTGACTGGGTGTGTGTACCTGTTTCAGAGAGGAAACAAAGATTCCACTTGTAGTTCCTGCTCTCCCACCCTCCTAACTGTACTGTTTAGAGATGTTTTCTTCTGAAATCACAGATGGAAAGGAACTTTTTCCTGGATTCAGCAACTTTCTCCCCAAACTAGAGAAATGTGTTACAAAATAGGAAATAGTAATATTCTTGTAATTATCTATTTTTAGTTTTTTGAGACAGTCTCAACATAGCCTCGGCTGTCCTGGAACTCACTATGTGGACCGGGCTGACCTTGAACTTGCAGAGATCCATGTGCCTGCTTCCTGAGTGCTGGGATTAGAGGTGTGCACCACCACATCTGGCCTCTTCTAATTAAATTCTGTTACCTTGAGAAGTGTTTCCGTGTACTGTTTTTTTGCTTCAGTAAAGCTCTGAATGGAGTGTGACCAGAACGTCATGTGCTGGTGTGTGAGCCGCACCCAGGTGCCTGGCTTAGGGTATTTCAGGAAAGCTGACCACCAAACTCAGAATGAAGCCTGTGCTCCGCCAGCAGAGGGATGTTCTCAGTGCTGCCACCGCACACTTACTTTTGTAACCAAAGGTATAATGCTGTCTCTGGTAGGACCAGGGAAGGTGAGGGGACTTCAGTGTTATCTGTGCAAACCCAGAGTTTGTCTGCCTTTCCACACAACCCTGCACAAGGCTCTTTTATAAAAAGCACTGGAAGCATCAAAAAGCATGGTTTTAAGCAGTGTATCTGGAAGCCATGAGAGATGCTTCTTTGTGTGGTTCTTCTGAGCCTCTATTTTTGTCGTTCGAAGTAGCAAAACATCAGGTGACTCATCCGCTGATCTAACCACACATGAAACAGGATGTAGTGGAAATCTCAAGAAAGGCCTGGGTGCCCTGCTAGTGACTAAAATTAACACACCAAAGCTAAACAAGAGGGAGAGAGGACTGTAATCAACAACCTGAACCCCACTTACAAGTCAGGAAACATAACTGCAGTTTACTGCCTGATCTCAAAGGGGAAAATAATGAGAAGACAAAGCCTTAAACTTCACTTTTCCCACCACAAGACGGAAGGGTGGCTGTTAGCTCTGTGGACTGAGGTGGTTGCCTACTGGGAAGAGCACCTACACCAAAGAAAACAAATTCTTGCCAAGTACAGTGGTTCCTGAGTTGTAACTCGCACCTTACAGAAACTTAGTAATAACTCTTTAGAATTTCTGTTTAGTGTTTGTGTGTTTGTATGCTTTAGTGTGGGGATTCACAAACTGCACACAGTGGAGACCAGGAGGATCCAGGTGTCCAATCGAGTGGTCTTCTCTCCTTTGAGATGAAGTCCCTTTCTGAACTTGGGGCTCAAATATTGTTGGCTAAGTTAGAAGCCATCAAGACCCACCCATCTTGTCTCTGACCCCCATGGCTTGCTAAATGGATGCTGGAATCAGAACTCTCATCCTTGTGATTTCAGAGCAAACACTCTGAACCGCTAAGCTGCATCCCCAGTCCAATGATAATCTTTCCTTCATTTGCAACCAACCGAACAGGGTCTCTCAAAGGCTGGCCAGGAGAGATGCACTTTTCGAGCTGGAGTCAGACACACATGGAGACTCAGTGGATGTTTTATCCACCAGACACACGTGGACAGTTAGCTTTTATACAGTACCTCTTTTCGCTTGGGCCAGTAACTCCGAGTGCACTTATTAGCAAGACAACATCTACTTCTGTAGAAACAAATGTCAACTAATATACAAGCTGAAACCACACACAAGAACCAGAAGCCTTTTCGTTCCAGAAAGAAGTCCTTGATGTCCAAGGAGAAAGGGGAGGAGGGCAGAACGGGTAAAAACAGTTCCCACACAGCAGCAGTAAAGTCCCCTTAAGAGAAAACTGTTCCTCCTGGTCAAGATGATAAAATCTCTGACACCTACATTACCCAACATGAGGAGTGAATGTCAACCGCCTGGCCCAGGGACCACACCAGGAAGGTGGGAGCATCTTTAGGAAGGCAGACTCAACTTTAGCCATGTTGAAGAGATAGGCAAAATAAATCCCTTTGATGAGATAGACTTTTACTTCCCCAAATTCCTGTCTCTCACACAGCTGCCATGGAGCTCAGCTAAGTCCTTATTCCAAATGGTCCAACTTCTTTTTTCTGTTTCCTTTAAAATCCTGGCATGAGGCTACCTCTGCCTTTTCTAGCATTTCAGGGTTGCTTGCTTTTTGCCTAAAGCTCCCCCTTCTGCCATGTGGCTGCCTGCTGCAGAATAACATGATTTCTCCCTTCTCCTCCCCTTTCTCCTCTAGGCAACTCCTAAGATTTATAACTTGCTTGCTCTGGGATTTTTCCTTTAAAACGCTTCTAAACTTGTCTTTAAGTTTCTACTTGATCCGTTTAATAAAACTCTTATTAATGAGACTAAGAACCCCAAGAGGGTCCTCCAGGTCCTTGCACTTCAAATAAACTTTGGTTTTTGACTTTCAAACTCTCCTGCCTTTTAATTCTTTAATCACCAGAAGCGGGAAAATGAACCCATTCCTACACCCCACTTAGTATCAATTGTTATACAAAATAAAACCTCATGGAAATTCAGTGTCACGCACAGTGCTAAGTGCTATAAAAGCCCCAAACACTGGTTTCCAACCATGGGTCCAGGATAGGCAGCATTTGCAACTGGAGAGAAAGCATGAGGCCAGGTGGACTCTGGCTCCCTGCAGTGTAAGGCTGTGAACCCAGACTTGCATGGGCTAGCTTCTGAAGTGAATTCGCATCACCTTCCTGTCACAGAACAGATTCAGGGCACACATCACAGGAGCTAGCACTCCACAGGATCAGCCATGTTACCATAGAGCAGGTGTATTACAGGGCTGTTACAAGATGTATGGAAGTACCTTGTTCCTTGTACTTAATCAATGCTTTTGTTTTGCCCTGTGGTATCTCACTGAGAGGACTGTCTAGAGCTGGTGTGACTAAGGTGTCAAAGCTCCAAGGACCTGACAGAGCCATACAAGAGAGCTGTCCTCACCAGCGTTCCTTCACTCACTGACTCCCAACCTGGAGGCCTGGGGTCCATGACAGGCCTTTCACACCTCTGGCCTCTGAGCATTGCTCACTCCTAGTCTAGGCTCCTTCCTGGTGCAATGCTGACTTTATGTGTGATCTAGTTTTAAAACAAAAGGAAAATGACCTAGGTTCAGAGCATTAACAGGACCCCACACTGCCCTGCTTTAGCGGAAGGAAGTCCACTGGAAGTCATTTCTCCACGTGTGCAGCACTGCAGGCTCCGTGTCCTTGTTGAATCCTGCCCTGAGGAAGTCAACAGAAGCCATGTAAACAGTCGGCTTCTGCTCTGCTGAGGTTGGGGAGGACTTTACCAGTAACACTGCTGAGGCGGTTTCATACTCCAGTTCTGCTTCTCAGTGAGGCTGTTTTCAGTGTCTTCATTTTCTTACCCTAACTATCAGTCCGTTTACTCACAGTCGCTTTACTTCCTAACGTTTACGACTTCCCCATCCCAGATTGACGTATTAAGTTTGGTCGAGAGTTTTCTCCTACTTTGTCATAGCTAAATATCTTACTTTTTTCAGATTGTTTTCCGGCATTTTGATGGATGGTTTTTACTTCCCATCGGGCTTAGCCCGGTCTTCTTTGAACCTTCTCCAACATCTCTGCCCTACTCATACTATGAAAATCCCAGTGTTAGTCAGGCCTGAGAAGAGATCTCTAACCCCTGCCCTCTGTAGCCTTGCTCACGCTGCAGACTTTTCAGGAAAAGCTCTGCTTTTCAAAATGTGACATTTTAACCCAAATACCTCTTGTATTTTATTGTCTTATTAGTAGTATCACATACCCATAATCCCTATGGTCATAGATATCCTTCTGCTTTAAGACTGGAGGTTTTCTTCTTTCTCGTTCTTTCAATTACATCTTCTACTTGGCTTATGCTGTGAGTTTCCCTTGCTTTGTTTCACCTTTTGAAATTCAGTCTCGCTAACTAACCAAGGAAGGCCTGAGACTCCTAAGACTCCTGCCTTCCCTTTACAAATGCTGATTACAGACACATATCATCATGCCAGTTGCATGTTAGAAATCTTAAGAGGTCAAGTTCTTTGTTTCCACCAAGGCACATGGGACATATGTGTCTTCCTATCTGGCTAGCATCAAGGTGCGCTTAGTCACCTGGCTATCCTACGGGCAATATAGAGATGCACTGACCCAACAGTTGCTTTCCTTGGAGAAGGAGGACACCACAGAGTAAGTCTGCACCACTCTCCCATCTCCATGATATCCCTGCCTGTCTAGATGAGTCTCGGGCATCAATCACCTACATGCACACACACTCACAATCAAGGCCCCACTAGTCCTGTACCCTCCAGCTAATTCTCACTTCATCCCTTCCTGTGGGGCTTAGCCTCGGGCACCGAGGAGCCAACCACCCTCTTCTGACATTACCAAGGGCAGCACTGGGTAGAGGAAGGCAGGTACTTGGTGTATTTTATCCCACTCCTGTTACTCCCCAGGAATCTTATTTTTTGTTTTAAAATATACTGATTTTCAATGTGTGTGTTGAGGGGTGTCACCAAAGGACTGGTTCTCTCCTACCAAGTGGGTCAATCAAGCAGGGTGTGAACTAGATGCCAGAGAAGCGGCAGAACAGGCTCTTCTCCAGGCCCACATAGCCTCAGGACTAGATGTTACCACCTGGTTTTTGTGTCCTCCAACCTGCACACCCAACTGCCAGCCTCCACCCCTCCCTTATGTACCAGGGAAAGCTCTGGAGTCCATTAAGGTGATGAGCATGTTGCTTTCCTGGGCCAGCCCTTCCACTGTAGGCACTGGGTATCTACAAAGTTTTCATTGACACTTCATGTCCAGGAGGGCACAAAAGGACAAAAGAGAATTCATGGAGATGGATCTTCATATCAGTGCACTTGACAGCCTGGCAGAACCCAAGCAGGACAGGGCTTGGTAGCAAAAGTCTTCATTTGGCTCAGACCTGGCCATGTTGGGAACAAGGCTGGTTGGGGAGAAAGGGTCATCTTCAGGCTGCTCCACTATCAGAACGCTGGGTGTCACTGGATTCTGAGGCACTGACAAGGTGAAGCATTAGTACATCAAAGCAGCTGTCGATGAGAGGCCCTGAACTGGGAACAAGGTGAGGAAAAGAGGGGAAGAACTAAGCTAAGCCTCGGCCTGGCCCAGGAGGTGAGGCTAGTGTAGGGCAGATTGTAAGCTGTTACAAGCGAAGATCCCGGCCCCATCTCCTTCCTCAGATGCCAACTTTAGAAAGAGCTCAGCAGTGAGTTACAGCATTCTCTTACTCAGGATAGACTGAGTTTGGCCATTTTTTTTTCTTGTTACCTGTTAGCAACATAGTACTGCTCAGGCCTTCTGAAAACTACAAAACCTATTCATTCCTCAGTTACACAGATCTCCACTGGGGCTTGCCCTTTCTCCATTCCTAAAAGGTCAAAAAGGTCATTCCCCGGCTTCCACTACCTTTTGTCTGTGAGAGTCTCCCACAAGTTCTTGCTGCTAACCTCCTTCCAGGCGCATTCCCAGCAACTGGAATGGCCAGGACAGACGAAAGGCGGCCTGTGCACAGCAGGCTTCCCTCAGCAGACTCCTGACAAGGATTGTCGTTGGAAGATGTTCTACAGGCAGAGGGCATCTCTCTCCAAATCTGTGGCATGGCAGCATATGGAGTCCACCACCTGAGAAACACTGCACAGTCGACATACAGAACGATTTTAGGAGGGTTAAGTAGCTTACTTAAGCTAAGCTCTTCTTGCTTAGAGTGGGAATGCAACCGTCCCTCAACCTAAACCCACAGCCAAAACTTACACCTTTAGGCACCGTGCTGGTCACGCCATGTCCTCTAAGTTCAGCGCTGCCCAGTAACACACCAAATCTTTATCCCTCTACCCACAGAGGCAGCAAGATGTCAGAGCTGGCCTCGCACCGCACAGCACAGGCCTACAATAGGATCCTAGGAAGGTAACACGCAGGTCCTAGCCTGTCACAGTCCTTAAAAGCAGACACTTAACCACAGCAACAGAGCAGGCTTCTAAGTTTTATTTTCTAAGTTTATTTTTAGTTCTTTCCATAATCCTTGGCATCTGAGTATATTAAAGGGATCAGAAACAAAGACTCCGGCAACAGGAGGCTCTCACCCCACCAGCCAGGCATCTGAGATGAGTTCACAGTAGGAAGCGAGAGCCCAAACCGCCCACATCACAAGGTTATGTTTTCAGGGCAGTGACCATCTGACCAACACTGCCATGTGCCAGGGAGCAAAGAGCAGGCTCTGCTGATCAAGGTGGCAAGAGCACAGTGAGGTCATAGTGCAAGCTCCCGTCATGATGATCCCCAGGGAAGGAAAGCACCTACCCCACAGGCAGGATCTAAAGCTGGGATGCCGCCCTCCCCAGGCTACTAAAACGCAGGTTACAAAGCCAAAGCTCTGCACAGACAGAACAGAAATGAAAGGGAGTTCGCCACCTACACTCACCCGGCCTACTCTGAAGTCACAGCATCAAATGGCTGCTGCGATCTCACAGGACACATTAAGGCTCAAGTACGCACGGTTATTAGGATGACAGAGTGGATATTTTGAGCTCGCTGCCCTTTTCTTCTACTAACTTTTGTTTTAACAGTTTAATTCCCGATGCAAAACTAAACCCAAGACATCAAGATACTGAGATAAAACTTGAGTCAGTTTCTTCCTCAATTACTGTTCCGACATGCCCTTATGAGTATTCAAAATGTAGACCCACACAGAAGGATCGGGGGCCTAAAACAGACATCTAGTAAATGACCCAGACATGACAGTCAATCCAACGAATGGTGCTAACTTAAAGTCATTCTATGTGGAATTTTAAAAAAGTGCTTCATGCCACCTTCTCCACTAGTGAGTTTCCGTTTACACAGCACCAGTTTGCCCCGGTCCTCTCAGAATTGTGACTTCCCAAGCTGTTTAGTTACAAGGCATGTACACCAAGGCATGCTATATGCATCCTGCAGGCTGGTATGCATGCATGCTTGCCCTACGTGCACGAACAGCCTTTCCCTCGTCTTTGTCAAGCCCTCCTGGCTCCTAGTATTAATGACCTGGGCAAACCAGCAGGAGGGTGTAGAACTATAAGCTGTATACTAAATCAGTGACCTTGTGATGTGACCTTGGTGCTTTCAAGGCTCATGAATGTCTTTACTTCACACATTCACTAGACTGCTGCATTGCTAAGACCAGATTCTCCCTATTCTTCTGAAGAGATAAAACTGAGATTTTTAAAATCAGTTAAGTATTAAATATCACACTTATTTTAAAATAACGGACTTAAATTTGGGGAAGGGAATTGACAGAATATATTCTCGGTAACTTTACATTCCTTCAGGCCTATGTTTAAGCACAGGTCTGCTGGGCATCTATTGGATCACATGGTGTGGCAGTTAGTGTTCAGTGCCAGCTTAACAGAAGTAGACTTACATGGGAGAGGAACCTCTCGGGCGCCTGCAGATTATCTTCACTGCCTTCAGGGGTGGCACTGTGTCCTGGCTGGGATGCTGGTCTGTGTAAATAGACAAAGAACTAGGCAGCAGCTTGCACTCACTGCCCTGTTCCTGGTGGTGGGTGTCATGTGACTACCTGCAGCCTGACTTCCCTGCCTGCCATGGTGGACATCCTTATCAGTGAGCTAAAAGAACCTTTTCCTGGTAAGTTGCTTCTGTCTGAGATTTTTGTTATAGTAACAGAAGAAGAAATGAAGGTATTCATCATCTTAAAGTTCACCTTTTAAAAGCTCACCTCTCACAGTTTATCACACTTTCTTAAAGCAGTGAGTGACACTGCTCTGGGGATCTGGTGTTGCTCTGAGATGAACGGCACACATTGAAGGTTTTCTAGTTCTACTGTGGTTACTGCTTTTTTTTTTTTTTAAGAAACAGCACATCTTAAAGCAACACTATCTAGTTTATACCCCCGCAAGCAAGATTCTTCCATGGCTTTTGCTTCTAAAAATATTCTCTGCCCTTCAAAGGGGAATACCTGCAAAGTAAGCTTAAGAAAATAATAAACTGATCAAACTAAATCTTACACAAAAGAAGACACGGCGGGAAGTATGGCAGTCCTGCATGCATCCACCATTAGAGGGTCATCATTAGTGCTACGTCACCTCAGAAACGTCGAACAGACCTTCAGAAATAAGACTACTTGCGAGTGGGAGGGGACAGGAAGATTGCACAGAGTCACTTAGGGAATCAAAAGAAAAAAGCTGTGTGTGACACACAAGAACTCACAGACAGTGAGAACTCACCTAGTGTGGTGTCTCATGCCTATAATCACAGCGCTCAGGAGGTACAAGTGCCAAGGATGACTACGTCTCAAAAACTCAGAACCAATCAACCAAATTAAAAACAAGAAAAAAACCACAACAGAAGCTTTATCAATTCACATTTGTATGAGATTTTACCTAATAAGTCCTGAAACTGGAAGAAAAAAATAAACAAAGAACATGCAATGCCATTTCCCTTTAAGAAAAAGCTCCTCAGACATTCCTATTCTGTAGTATAAGGAAAGTGTCTGAGGCCTACAGGAAAACAGGATGAACCCCCTGTGCACTGGGAATATGTCCTTATGCCTACAGAAGGAAATGCGACTGTCTCAGATCACATTCACACAGCCCCAAATACTAAGTTAAAGGCACTAATGCTGCTGTCACGAACGCTCGCACGAGTGAACCCATGGGTACTGCACATCCACAACCAGTGTAGGAGAGCAAGATCTGACATGGGACATAATACAAGGAAACTGTACCTAATAATATAACAAACAAGAACAAGAACGAAATAGAAAATATAAAGAGGTTCCCCAGAAAATGAGTTCAAGTCCATTGTCTTTTAAATGCAGATAATCGTGAATATTACCAAGAGCATTACTAAATTTCAATGGTGATATAAGCCCAATGGTCAGCTTCAAGGCACCCAAAGGGCAGAGGTCACTCCTGCTGGAATATCTAAACATTTCAAGTTCTACTTCCAAAACTGTACAAACATGAATGGCAGACGTTACCTGCTATTTAATTACAAGCAGCAAAATAAAGTGTCAAGGTCCACAATAGGTCATTATTCCTAATTTTAATTTGCTGCTCAGGGCCTTCTTAGGTAAGGGCATCACAGCATTTCACAGTGACAACACAATGCCTCTCAACATAGTCACTCACACACATTCAGAACAGCATTTGATGCCAGCACTCTAATCAATAAACAGTTAATGAAATGTGGTGATTTTACTCATGAGGCAATGAAAGAAATACAAGGGTCTGACTGCTTTTTATATCCTGAGTTTTCATACATAAGACTTAATTTTTATTGAAACAAAAATTCATATTTTAAAGGTTTGTCAAAAAAAGTTGCTTATCTATATGAAACTGAGTTAAATTAAGAATTTTAACTATCACAAAATAAGTTCAACACATTAGGATAACATCAACAAAAAATGTTGAACTGATTCAGATGCTACAGATGATATCCTAAAGAAGGATGTGTCTGGTCCCCACGGACAAAGGCTACGTTCCCAAAGGGAAATAAAGGCCCCAAGGCAGCCCATGCTCAGGACATCTCCCCAGTTGGCCCTGCTCAAGTCAGGAACATGGCTTATGCCATGCACACAAACTTATCCTAGCCAACCTGGCGGCTGCCTCCTAGCCTAGCACGCGCTTCTGCTCTGACTTACTTATCAGAGATCCCAGATAGTCAGCTGGGTCACATCCTGTCTCAGGATGAGTTACATGTGCCCAGCAGGACATGGCATCGTCAACAGCATGAAAGGGGCGCCCACCTCTGAACTGAAGTGACAGGTTTTGATTCCCACCTCTATAAACACTGGAATCACTGTGACCCACAACCCCAACACTAGAGCACATGTGCAGAGAGATCTCCCAATGCCAGGGTACCAAAGCCTCAGCAACCAGAGCCTAGACTCCTCCCCACTCTCTCCTAAACCTCTTCCAGCTTTCAAAAAACTATTCTGGGACCCTGTTCTTAGTCTTCTAAGAGACAATCTACTCAAAATACTATTAATTGGCATATACATTCACTGCCCATCCCTCCAAAAACAGGCTATCAAAAGATACTGTAACTACTCATCCCAGGACACTACCATTTAAACATATCTCATAGGAAGACCAGTAATGAGACCCATCACCACCATTCCAAAGAAAAGGAATCAAAATCAAAAACAAAACTACTGTTTTAAAAAGAGAAGTAAAAACCAGTTTACCATCAGAACTTTCATTGGACAGATTCTTTCCAAACAGTTTCCTCTGACCCAAAGGCATATGCCTTATGGAGACATAGTTTGCACCTTCCAAAGGCACATGCTGAAGCCCCCAGTGAAACACACTGCGTAACAGAACAATGAGTGAAGACTTGGCTAATTAATTCTCATTATCAACAGCTAGTCTTCAGAACATAACGGTCCAAAGTTGGCTCCAGGGGCCCAAGAGTTCTCCCAGATTGTCCTTGGACACCTGCAGATCTGAGGCCCCCAGAGGAGCTGTACATGCACATCACTTGGCTGTTCACATGTGTCCCTCACAGACTTGTCTCCTCACACACTCTGACAGGGATGTTATAGTGCCGATCATCCTCAGCTATGAGGGTCACCATTGGCCAGTCCTTGGGGGGATCAGTGGGATAGACTGTGATGAATTCCTCAGTGTTATACTTGGACAGCCGGTACACCTGGATGGTGTGGCGAACAGCATAGGCAAGAAGGAACATTTCAACCTGGGAAGGAAAAGCAAATGAGTGTTCTGATGGAGCCCACAGGAAAAGATGGGCCCTAGCACCAAGCTGGATCCACTATCCCAGACAATGAGTAGCAATGGCTTAGTTGCAAACGTTCTCCTCCCTTTGAACCTAGTCAAAGAGAAGGATAATAAAGAACGGAGTACATATCTGATAGGGTCTTATACTTGGAACATGAAAATTTTAATGTTAATTTAATAATGTATATAAGAAGACATCAGTTTAAAATTGAAAATATTTGAAAGATATTTCTCCAAAGACAATAAATGAGTGGCCGATGACCACATTAAGTCATAGCCCTTGGAGGAGCGCAAACTGGAGCCATGAGTACTCCATACCCGTGAGACTGTACACAGTCAAAAAGACAGAAGACTGACCTTGAATACAGGGTTCTCTTTGGGAGTAATGAAAATGTATGAAGACTGAAACATGCTAACGGTCAATGAATCACATGTTCTGTGAAGTGCATCATGGTTTTAAACGATAGTGAAAGCATCATGAAGACATGGAAAAATGATAAAGTGCTGTGGGAATGAATGTAAAGTGGGGCAGCTGCTTCTCTTTTTCTTCTTTTGGTGATGCAGGGATCAAAGGCAGGGCCTCATCCATGCCATGCAAGTGTTCTGGCACTGAGATACATTCTAGACCTGTACAGTAGACACCACTCACCTGTTCAAGGCCACCAGTGTGTCCCACCTGGTTCAGGTGGTTCCTCAGGAGCTGTTCAGGGTCATTTGATGTGTCTCGGGCAAACAAGAGCACAGAGAAAAAAGGAACTTCCTTTCCCTTCTCCTTGTCCTCATACAGTTGGATGGCTCTGGCTAACATCAAGAACTTCATAGCTTCGTAGAGGCTGTACTCCTCCTCCTCGTTTGTGAACAGCTCGTCACAGGCTGTCTGCCTTGCTTCAGCGGCTTCCATTGCAGCCAGGCTGACCCACTACAGTAGAAAGTTGTCACCATTAGAACTTTTGGTCTGAAAATCCCTCGCAAACTTTTGTACCATGATTACAAGATGGTTTTCAAAAGACGGAACCATAAGCAACATGCCAATGTGAACAGCTTCAAGTTCCCACCTCAAGCAACAGTGTTCTTCAGACCACACAAAGCCCTTGTTTAGCTTCTTCTCTGATATGAAGCAGATGCTGATCCTCTGCCTTCCCAAGCAACCAGAGCAACACCAACAACCACACAGCTGACAGAGTATGTGTGTGAGAACTAGCAAACAGCAAAGACTGCTACACCTGAAGGTTTTAGAAAAACCCCAGAAACACAGGCAAGCCTCCAAATTGGAAGACTGCCAAGGGAGACTGTGGGGTCTCCTGAATATTAGTTTATTAAACTTATCGCATAATGTCTTAAAAATATACATGAGTGTCTAATCAATAAATCCAACCAGGAATTCTTGATTACTAATTAAAGATCGAGGTTTTCACATAATAAGCAAACTCTTTTTTTTTTTTTTTTTTTATCTTTATTCACTTGAGTATTTCTTATTTACATTTCGATTGTTATTCTCTTTCCTGGTTTCCGTGCCATCATCCCCCTAGCCCCTCCCCCTCCCTTCTTTATGGGTGTTCCCCTAGCCCATCCTCCCCCCATTATCGCACTCCCCCAACAATCACGTTCACTGGGGGGGTTCACGTTTGGCAGGACCAAGGTCTTCCCCTTCCACTGGTGCTCTTACTAGGCTATTCATTGCTACCTATGAGGTTGGAATAGGCAAACTCTTTAAATGAACAAGAAAACATTGTAAATATGCGTACTGCTAAGCTACCATTAAAAAAAGAGACAGATGTCAATTTAAATACCAATCCTTATGAATAAGTGCTAATTAGCATTGCTTTCAAACACCAGTCTGAAGTTTAAACCTGAGAGAAAGTGTAGTGATTCTGACTACCCAGAACTCTCCAATACCTGATGGTGCTGGCTAGGAGCATGAGATCTGGCTTTTGCAGGGTGTCCCTGCAGGCTGCAGAACAGAGATGACGCCACAGCCGTCCCACTTTCTTGGTTGAAAGGAAGAAGAACCTAAGCAACTTTTAGTGCCAAGTATGACAGGGAGAAGCGCTGACAGCCGCTTGCACCAATTACTGAACAACGTTAATGTCACTGTAAACTGGCATCACAACACATTCCCCCAGGACAGTCCAGCTACAGTCAACATAGATTAAAACCAATCAACCAAACAAACAAAATAAAACCTAACACCTTCACCAGACCCTTAAAAATCTTGAAAACTACAACTTATAGCTAAGCTGACAAACTCACCAGTCTGTCCTTCAAAGAGTTACAGCCTGCCTTCACTCCAGCAGGCCAGCAGCTTCTAGCCCCCAACCACTACACTCCAATAGGCCAGGAGAACAACAGTTCCCTCTACCACAGGAAGGGTGAACTATATACACCAGGCCACAGGAAATTAGAATACCAAGCTATCCATGAACTATTTCAGACAACATCATGATGGTTTCAAAAGACAAGCCACTAATCTACTTATTGAAAAAGTTTTAAACACATATGGGTAGACTTTTAAAAGGTGAGAATAACTGGAAAGAACTTCATAAATACACAGTAGTCACTAAGAATATCAATGTAAGATAAAGGATGGGAGAGAGCTCACAGTTAAGAGCACTTGCTACTCTTACAGAGGATGTCCATGCCATGCTCACAACCACCTTATCTCCAGCTCCAGGAAACCAACATTCTCTTTTGGCCTCCATAGGTATCCAGATACACATGTGTGCATATATACATTATGCATATACACATATACCCATACAATAAACAAACAAATCTTTTAAAAGGAATATGGACTAAATGATAATCCTAAAACATACAAATATTGACTTAAAATAAAAATTATATTTATTAAGGTTTCTTTGAAAAATTAAATGTTATCTAAGACACTTCTATATAGCACCACCATCAAGAAACAGAATGTTGGTGTTTTTCCATTTTACTCAAAAAACTCATGAGAGGAATTAATATTAAAATTCTTTTAAAGTGTCCTTTTTCAGTGTGTGTGTAAGTATATGTGTGCACATGTATAAGGGTATATGTGTATATCATGCTTATGGTGACTATGATCTGTCACTCATTAGTTAGGCTAGACTGGATGGCCAGTGACCCTCAGGAACCCTTTTGTCCCCTTATTCTCCATTGCTGGGGCTGCAATCACATGTCACCATATCTGCCAATTTTATATAAATTCTGGGAAACCAAACTCAGTTCCTTGTCATGCACTTATAGACTATACAATTCCCCCAACCCCAAATTATTTTGTCTGAAACAGGCAAATTCTGACCCCTAAAGAAAACCACGAGCCAAAATGACCCTCCTTCCTTATAAACTTAAAAAATAAATATGAATCAATAAGACTAGAACATTGAGGGGTTGGGGATTTAGCTCAGTGGTAGAGCTCTTGCCTAGCAGGCGCAAGGCCCTGGGTTTGGTCCCCAGCTCCGAAAAAAAAGAAAAAAGAAAGACTAGAACATTGAATCTGCTGGGGCAACAAAAGAGAAAGCTTTGCACTGATCAGAGACAGAAAATTACGTGCGTCAAACCTTCGTCCTTAGCAGGGCAAGGGATTCCTTGATTCTTTCAACCAGGTCTTCACTCTTCCCATCAAATTTCAGTCCAAGTTTCCACTGCTTGATCCAGGTATATTTGTTTATCAGCTTTTCCGGTAACTGGAATATCAGAAAAACAGAGATAACGAGGTGTCAATGTTGCAAGATATCTGAGACTACCTAAAAGAAGACACCACAAAGCCTTCATACACTTCATACAAACCCACCTTGTTTCAAGAATTCCTGCAAGTGTATCCTATGGGTCAAGGGTGGAGAATGTGAACATGGAAGTCACAAACTCAGAAAGTATTGCCACATAGAAGGGTGTGACGTTAAATGCTATCCACAGAGTCCAACCCATGGAACACCAACCACAGGCAAGGACAGACAAGGGGCAAATCTGAAGATAAGCTAAGGAAGAATCCATACTGGGTCTTCATAGTAACTCTGGCTTCTGGGGACTCTGGCAGCCTTACCATGCATTAGTACATGGCTCAGTAAGGTGATTGTAAGCACAGAAGGTCCATGGTAAACATCAAAGGCTGCTCCTTTTCCTGACACAACAGGAAAGCCTAACTTCTGATACTTATAAACAACCCACTAAAATCACAAGATCTGCCTGTTAAGCAATATTCACACACACACACACACACACACACACACACACACACACACACACACACACGTAATCCACAGCATAAGATGGAGAAGAGTCAGACCCACAGCTGTGGGGGGTGGGGGGAGCACTACCCTTCCTATGTGAGAGCCACAGACAACTATTATGATCCTTACTTTCTGTTCCTGTTCCTGGACTATTTCATTTGTCCCTACACATCATTAGAATCTGGAATCTGAAGGCCACAATTCAATCGATGGCAGCATGAGAAACTATATCTTCTCAAGAGTCCTAGGTGTGTCAGGATGAAAACCATTGACTTGGGCTGGGTATGGGCACATCACTACACTGCTAAGATTTTACCACCAGTGAGATGGTTCAACAGAAGAGGCGCGTGCACACACATACACACACACACACTGAATGAATAAACAAACAAATGGGGAAAAATGGGGGGAGAGAGATTTCGCCCCTAGAGTCAAAAAATATCCTTAATGCCCTCTGCTGAATTTGTTTAACAGTAATAAACAGTTTAGAACAATACATGTTCAGTTCCACAGGAACCTAAGATTCTGAGACTCTTTCATAAACAGTAATTCTGATTGTGCTTTCTCAGTCTATGACAATCACAGATGCCATACGATGGCTTTCGGCTTTACATCAGTTTAGGGTGAGAGACATTAAGCCATCATATCTTATTGTGATAAATGACCATTTACCTAAAGCTGCAACAGCCCCATTCTGCACTCCTGAGACATGGACAGGCAGTTTAATTTAGTCTTCAGATTCATCACCAGAATCTAATGTGCCCTCAAGTGGCACCAAAGTGAAATTACAACATGGCTCCAAGAACTATGTCCAACAGAAAATCCTTGTCCAAGGATGTACAAGATAGGAAAGGCATAGACAGCAGCCCAGAGAAGAGCTGCAGGGTCTCTAACACTGGACAGTTACCTAAAGATCAGGTACAACAGTCAACTCAATTACTTTTGGAAGAAACAAGTTAATTTCCTCATCTCAGTCACTCACTGGTCAGTCTGTTGGTTAAGTGATCATCCAGGTACAGCGTGTATACTTCCACAAGTGGGAATCTTAGAAAAAAGTACAAAAAATAAGACTTAGAAAAGAAGGGGACCAACAAGACAGCTCAGTGGGGAAAAAGCACTGGCTATGTACTGCTGTCCTGAGTTCAATCCCGGAACCCATGTAAATGAGGAAGGTGAGCAAGCTCCACAAAGCTGTCCTCAGACCTCCGTACACTCACTGAAGCATCCATGCATATACACGCTCACACAGACACATGATAACAAAAGCTTAAGGAACTATTATGAAAGAACAATGGAGTTGGATTTGTCTATTCAGAAGTAGTAAGTATAACTTTAAATGCTTTCCTAGGTCACATGGGGTCCACATAAATCATTATTCCTTTCTAGTAGGCACACATGCCTGCCTTCTTTTCGAGTAAGAGAGGCAAGCAAGAAAGATTGTGCATTTGAAGTCAGCCTGGTCTCCCGAGCACGTTCCAGGACAGCCAGGGTTACAGAGAAACTGTCTGGAAGAAAAGAAAACTAAAGACAACAAAAGAGGAGGAGGAGGAAGACCAAAGCAAGAAATGATGGTGGTAAATGTTTAAGGATCACTAGGTAGTTTAAGCTCATCATTTGTGACTGGCCTAGAGAGCAGACTGTTGTCTATAACAAATACCTATAATCTCGATAACACAGCAACTGCAAGTATCAAAAGCATCGTCCCCAAAAGGAAGTCACGAAGAGCTTTAGTGTCTTTCTGTAGCAAGTGCTGTCACAGGCCTCATCCATCCATAGATCTTTCAAATACAGTAAATACCTAGAAACTAAAAAGCTCCTCCCTTTTCACAGGTGGAGGCTGTTCCAGCTTTGATCAGCTATGTCCAGGTTGGGGCTGCGGTCAGATAATCTGCCTGCCTGTGGTTGGTCAAACAGGCTGGGTTCTGGACAGAATAAGAGCACACAGAAAGCCTAGGCAGGACGAGAGCAGCAAGGCCAGAGCAGCAACAGAACAGAAGGTCCTGTCCAGGAGTCATTCTCAACCAACTAGTGCTGAACCTAGCTATCTCCCTTTGATGCTGGCAGCACTGAGGTCACAGAGTCTGCAAATGGAAGCAGACAGCTTGCACCATCCCTCAGTTAGTGAATCTCTGTGTACCTACCCCTCCTCTCCCTCAAACGCAGAGTTGGAAGCCGGTGTTTCACGCAAGTCTTAGGAACAATAAAACAAACTGCCAAGAAAGGTCCAAACCACACCAAGTTTCTGAGGGCATGAGAACAAACGTACTTTCCTGAGCAGATATTGAGCAGAAGCAAAATCCAATCAATGTGAATACTAATCTCAGTGACCGTGCCTCAGAAAGGCCAACACGTGATGCTGTGGAGAAGGGGACACCACACAGAGCCACTGGGAATTTAACAGTTATCCAATTACTCCAATTAGGCCAGGACAACCACACAACCGCCTCATCACTCCTACAAGGAACACATTTTAATACTGATCAAGATCAAACACAACCAATCACTCTCAAGAAAAGGCTACACTACATAACCCTGAACAGCTTAAAGTCACAATCCTCTTTCCTCAGCATGAAAAGTGCTGGAATCCAGGCATGTCACATCCTACCTTGCTTACCTGATCCATTTCACATGTGGTAGGTGATGTTACCCAACCCTGTTAGCAGGAGGCACTGCTTACTTTTCTGGGGTACACTGTCTATGTTTAATTACTTAGGACAGTATTTGCACCAAAAATTCTTAGAAAGTATAAAAATGTAAAATTAGTGTCAAATAAGCCCAGAAATCTAAAAAGCCCCCAAAGGTAAAGGCTTAAAACTACCAAACAGATTTGGTAATAATTTTCAAAGTACTTTCTTTTGTTTTTTTTTTAAGAGTATTATAGGCAAAGTCTCTCTCAAAATAATACCATCTAAAAATAGATTAAAACTTCTATTCCTTTCTTTAGTAAGTTGTAAAACGCATTTATTCCCTCTATTGGGTGTGCTGAAAGCACACAGTCCATGCCTGTGTAAGAAGCCCAAGTGCAACAGAAGCGAGTTAGCACTGTCACCCACTCACTAGGCTCACTTCAGACACTTCTGTTCCCCTAGGAAACCCTTATTGATGAGTATTAGACCACACAGAAGTAACAGCTTTACCATGGCTCTATCAGCCAGGCATGCTGGCTCGTAATCCCAGCACTCACAAGACTGAAGCAGAAGGATTACCACAGGTTTGAAGTCGGCCTGAGCTAGAGTTAAGACTCTGTCCACCCTCGGTCCCCTAAAGCCCTTCAACTCACATGCAAATAAAGAAAGGCAAAGCCACAAGCGCCAAGCTTAAAGAATTTCCTGTCATAAACCACTACACAAAACGTCAGCAAGAGACCTTCTTATATCAAGATGCCTGCTGGGATAGATCCCGGGGGCTCTCTACCATGTGGTAGACTTAAAGCAGGATAGCCAGGTCCAGGAAAGGTTTCTCCATGCAACACTAACATCTCATCATGAAACATATATTTGTTTTTGAATGCCTCTAAAACCTGAATGGACTCCAATAAAAATTATATAACCTACTTCACAGAAACACTAAAATAAAGTCAAGTTTCTCTATGTGTTTTTTATGAATTCTAAACATTTAATTCAGCTTTAAGTCTTTAATTCAGCTTAAGTGTATTAAGTTTTGTCATTTTTTTTTCTTGAAAATACTCATTATTTCTTGTAGAATGATGTCATTATGTGGGTGAAGGTAGGTGGCCTGTCATTGGATAGGAGGGAAGGATGGGTGGGAGAAAAGTTTTAGAGAGAGGAGGAGACTGGAACCAAGAGAGAAGAGACAGCTGAGAGAAGAAGGAGGTGGATATAAAGATTCCTCTCTGCACTTTTACAGGTTGTTATGAATATTCTTAAGGGATGGATGTGTACAGGGCTTTGTGTGTCTAGGTGGGAAATTATATCTTATCAATCGGATCAGAGATTACTATGTTGTGTGTTCTTTCATGTGGTGATTTAAGTTCGAGAGAGTATGTGGTGGCTGGAGACACTAGGCCACCATGGAATTGGGATGTGTACGTCTGGCATGGTGGCAACCTACCTTGGGAACTAGATGGGTAGAAAGATTGTTGCCAGGCTCAGAGAGTGGCCATCGGCAGTGTGATATGATACAGAGCAAAGCGGGTGAGAGGCTTTGCTGACTGAGATGAAGGTATCTACCAGGTATCTCGGAGCACTACGGTACCAGATCTAATGTGGGATAAAAGACAGCATTGTTTATAATTTCACAGCAACAATTTCTAGCCATTTTTATACATATAAAATCATCTTACAGATGTAAACTGAACCAATCCATACACTGCATATAATACCATCAGGCAACATGAGCAGAAAGAGAAGTCTTCTCACAAGAACTTCCTGAAACACTGAGACTCAACTTCATGCAGCCACATACCAGTATGAGCTCCAGGTCCTGCAGCCAGGGGGGCAGCTCGGCCAGCTGGCTCATAGCCTGGAACAGTGTGGCCCGCAGTGCACAGTAATTATCGCCACGGACTCGCCTTATGGAAGTGAACTTCTGAGAAACTTCCTCATAGCCCTTGGGAGAAAACATCAAAGAGTTCAGATGGTGGTTACTGGCTTAAGATAGCATGAAAAGTTCCATCCCTATGGGAAATAATTGTCCTAAATTATTGGGAAATGGTAAACAAGAAAGAATAGCTCAGTAAGGCATTCCAATCTCTGATTATGATTCCATTTACCTTAAAATATTGATGCGTTTTGAAATCTCAGCATTTATAACAGTATTTCTCAACTTTCCTAATGCTATGACTCTTGAATAAAGTTCCTCATGTTATGGTGACCCTCAACCATAAAATTATTTCCTTATTACTTCAAAACTGTCATTCTGCTGTTATAAGCTATAATATAAACATATGATATGCATGATATCTGGTATGTAACCCCCAAGGGGGTTGTGACCCACAGTTTGAGAACCACTGATCTATAACAAATGCAACAGACCTGACATACAAAATAAACCAGTTGTCCAGCACTAGCCACCCTCATGATCCCTTCCTAGGCATCTGAGGGAGCACTCACTCACTGCTGACATTCGGAAAGGTTTAATGTGTGGTTAATTATCCCAAATGGTTTAATAAAGAGACTGGGAAGGGAGGCAGGCAATATTTCTATTTCTAGTTTTAAAATTATACATAAATCCTGAGTTTCCAAAGTGTATGTGTACACATACAGGCCTAAGTAACACAGCAATGGTAATACATTCTAAGAATATGTCACTAGACAATGCCATCATTGTGCACACAGCAGAGTGCACATGCACAAACCTAGCTGGTATATCCTATTATATACTTGGACTATATAGTCTCTTACTGAGTATTAGCAGGGGAAGCATGCTAACTAGCCACAATGGAAAACGAAGGTATTAAACCAAGTATGAGGCAATACAATCAAGAGGTAAAGTGAATGTGAGATGTACCAGGTTGCTGCTGGCGTAACACGGCACACTGTGGTTCTCAGAACAGTGGCACAGGCAGCTATCAAGTGCAGTGACGCCATGACTGCATGCACTGCGCTCTCCTGACTGATAGTCCAGGTCTGTTTATAACAGCCTCAAGACAAGCACTAGAGTGATGTGCCACAACCTGACACACACCATAGCTATGTCAGCAGGAGATCAAAAGCTTCAGGTCCATTAGAATCTTACAGATCCGTAACTTAGTATTTCAGAGATGAATCTAATGCTTCAAAAAATTAATCTGAATTTATAAACACTTCCCAAAAAATATCCAATCAAAACACAGACAATTAGGTGAATAAGGACTAAAATAAAATCAAGAGTCAAAGTTGTTAACAGGCAGTGGAAATGCTCAGATTACACCACAGCTCTTAAGGAAATGCACCTAAGGAAATAGGGTGTTTTCATTTGATTACTGAATGGTCAAATCTTTCTTTCCCTGAAACCAATCCCACAGACGAATGATTTTCCCGTAAGTTCTAAAATATGGCATTATCTGGGTAACCTGAGTGTTTCGGTATTGAACTTAGACATGCCAACCATTAAAACAGATCTTTGAAAGAGACTAAGGCAACAGGATGAAATTATTAATTAGTGATGCTATTTCTAGGGCAGGTAAGAAAATATATCCATGATTCACTGCATTTCTGGGTGGAAAGCTGGAGACCCTGAGCCGGTGGTAGCATGACTAGCAGACGGCCTTGGTGACTGAGAATCAAGCTATTCTGTAGCTCACATGCAAGGGCCTACAGCACAGATTTATAAGAATTAGGGTTAAGGCTGATTTGGGGACTAGAGTTGAACTCTAAAAGATGAGTAATATTTCCTAAAATAATAATGAGGAGGAAGAGAAAGAAGAGGAAGAGGAGGAAAAGGTGGAAGAGGAAGAAAAGGAGAAGCAGCAGCTACCGCTGCTGCTATGAGGGAAATTAATTAAAATTTGAAAAATTTAAAACCCTTTCAAGTATGATTCTATCAAATTCTATCAAATTTGGCTAGAAAAATGACTCCAAAGTTAAGAGCACTGGCTGCTCTTCCAGAAGACCTGGGTCCTATTCTAAGCATCCACAAAGAGGCTCACAATCATAGCTAATTCCAATCTCAGGGAATCCAATCCTCTCTTCTGGCCTCTGCAGACAGTGTACACACATGATACACATATATGTGGAAGCAAAACACCCATACGCATACAAATAAATGATAAAAATATAAAAGATTGGCCAATTATTTCTAAAATACAAGTAGTATATTCAAATTAAAAATACAAATAATCCAAGGGAAAAAAAAAAGGAACGAAAAGACACAACCTTAAGTACTAGGTAGAAGTTTGTCACTAGCTTAGGAATGGTCAAACAGAAACAGTGCCACATAGTTTCCCTACCAATAAGGAATAATAAGTACATTCTGTAGGTAGAGCCCATAGGGTGTGCTGCAGTTTCAATACCACATCACAGTCTTGGAGGCTTCTCTAGGGCTATCAGTATATGCAATAGAATGAAGTGAAGGTAGCTCCTGGCACACCTTAAATGAAGGAAATGGTTCAAATCCCCTGCAGGGAGAGTACAGCGGATCTGATACCTAGGACTCAGACGAATGCGCAGAAGGTGTAAAACTGCCTCTGCCTACCCTTGAGGCCTGTGCGGCACCAGCTAGGAAGGGCATTCCCAACTGTCTCCAAGACAGCCACCAGTGGCTGACTGTACTCACAACAGCACAGCTGTGTGTTCTTCAGAGAATTAAGTTACTCAAGAGCTGATGTTGCTTCTATATTAGTACTATGACTCTAAACAAGTCCTTATCTGTGCAGTGTTTCCTCATCTCTAAAATTAGAACGCTGATATTTACAGCATTGCCTTACTATAGGCATTGTCTTAACCAATGTCTAAAACCCCGCTATGATATGTAACCCATGGCAAAGGGTTGAAGAACTTTAATAGGTGCCTTGGCCGTACCTTTCTCATGCACATGGCTTTCTCGGTATTTCCTCTCCATTCCTTTTTGCAGTAGTCCATAATATCCATTTCAGGAGCCACACTTAACCTGGGTTCTGCTGAAAAATCAAATAGCAACAATGAAATGAAACAAGTAACCAAGGAAAGTGTAAGGGAAACAAAGGTATTGATTTCCGGGGGCTGAGGGGAGTCCTCTCCTCACGCCTTACTTTCTCTATTTGAAAATCCCTGACTTTCACTACTGCCCATGCCACCTCCATAAACCAGAGTGGTCTCTTAATGGGTCTCCCCTGTCACCACACCATCCAGACCATTCGCTACACAGCAGCTAGTCAGGCTGTTCATTTAAACCCTAGGTCAGGTGGCAGTCCTTCCTCACATGCTCAAGGAGCTGCAGGAACCTCCCAGCTCACATTCATCGGACCCACGGGACCCACGGGTGTCTGTGAACACTTTAATAATAAGATGCAAGCATATGAACCATGAAAAATAGTTCCATTATCTCTGTCATATCTATTAGACAGACATAACACTTAACAAAAAATTCCATTTGCTATTTACCTAAAAGACTAGCTTTTGTTATAAGCCAGAAAGGATCAAAGCGCTCAGTGTTGGTTAATCTACAGGCACCTTTGATGTCCACCAAAATTAGTACAACTCAGGATCAAACAAATGTTACGGATTTTCTTTTTTATAAAAAATGCCTTTAGATTCACTTCTCCTCCCAACAACCTCTTCTTTGTTCGTGTGTGTGTGTGTGTATGTGTGTGTGTGTGTGTGTGTATGTATGTATATACTGTATGTATATGTGTGTTATGTATGTATGTGTACTCTGTGTGTGTGTGTGTGTGTGTGTGTGTGTGTACTGGGGATTGAACCTAGGGCTTTAAGTAAGACTTTTCTTGATTTAGTAGATGAGGTTTGATTTCTTGATATATGCCTATGATTATGTGTATGTGTGCATTTGACAGTTTGTTATTCCAAAAAGAAATTAGGGCAATGCTCAGGTTCATCTTGGCTTCTTTTTTAAACTGTTAAGGATATGGATATTAGCAACTGCTTTAGGAAGTGAACCTAAACACATATAGAGCCTACATATCTTATACATAAGTGTTTCACTCAATTCAACAATTCACTGTTCTAACCATGTCAAACACTGTGCCGGGGATGGAGATATGAGGAAATGAGGACAGGACTCCACCCCGTTAGATGCTGTAGACGAAGAGGAAAGGAATACAAGCACTTACAAGCCAGAGCACAGTGAAGCCAGTGACAGAGGAACACCAAAGACTCCCCAGAGTTCAGGGAATGCAATGTGTTTTTTAAGTAAACAGTAAAAACTGCCTATTCAAAAAACTACCTCATTGTTCACCATTTCTCAAAGAAAAAAACAACCTTTTACAAAAGGTTACATAATCCATGCACAGATAGATTCCTGTGTGGAATACATTGTGGTTAACCTGGAAGTGAAAACGAGTACTGTTACACAACCAACCCTTAAACACCCCTCATCTTTGAAACTCAAGAGAGAGTTTTTTGGAGGCTACTTACAATAAGGAAGTACTCACGCATCTGCCTTTCCACTCACATCCCCCACCAACAGGAAGAACTGCTAATACGCAGTCAGGACCCTTCTGGGCCATAAGTTCTTGTCAGGGAGGGGTGTAAGCCTGGAGAGAAGGTACTTCACAAGCAGAGGAAGGGCTTCCAGACAAGCAGTCTTCCTTCCTGTCTTCTCCTCTGCTGTCCTCACTCCCAGACACACTAAGACCTGACCTCTGGGCAGGAATCCTACCATCTCAGACCACACAGTTAAGGCTGGCTCAGGGGTCTTATAAAAGCAGGAGGCCAAGCCAGAAGCCCAATCCTGTCCTGGATCAGAGGTCTGCATAAGGCTAGAGGCTTGGAGAAATGAAGTACTTGCATATACACAAGTATCTATGAATTTTACTGGGTTTCTGTGTCTGGGAGGACACAGCAATCCCCACATGCTGACTAGGCTAGGAGATGGAGGCACAACATGACGCAGTGCCTGACCTCATCAGCCCACTGGGTACGACACCCTCCGTCTAATTGTAAACTATACCAGCTCCCATTGCTGTTACAAGGAAGAAAACTATTTTTTTGCCAAAACCAAAAAAAGAAAAAAAATTAAATAAAAAAAAAAAAAAAAAAAAAACCAGACTGGTGAGCAGGCACTCAGATAAGTAAGCTTCAGTCCTTAAGCCTCATGTACACAACAAATATAATAACCAGACCTCAAAGAGTAAGAAAAAAACAAAACTGGGGCTCCTCCAGGAAGCTGGAACTTTCAGAGGACAGACTAGCACTGGAATATCAAACTTCTTCTACAACAAGTCTGGTAGAAAATCACCAGAGTTTTAGGGGCACAGGGTTTCACAACTATCAGCTTGCATGAAAGCTACCAAGTCAAACATAAACTTAAAAGCTCTAGCAGAACTGTATTTACAAAGCGTGACAGGTCAAGGTGTGGAAAGCCTTTATGGAGCTAAGTTAGACAGAGATGTCTTTTCACTCACAGAAAGGATGAGAGCATTCCTATTGGTCTCAGTAAGCACTCTGCTCTGCTATGGAGGAGGCAGAGCTCCTACAGGACCTCAGGAAGGGCAGTGAGCTCAACAGGACTGAGCTATGAGGAGCACTGTGAGACGGAAGCTGCCCTTCACCAGACTCACAAAAATGTTTGGCCGCTGTGTGGGAACAATGCTGGACAGAAGAAAATCAAATCAAAACCGAGCAAGGCTCAGGAGTAGAGGAGGAGAAGAGGAGGGTCTCAGCACTATCAAATGGTGAACACAGAAGAGCATGAGAGCCAAGTCCAAACAGCAGTCTGGGCCTGAGTAATTTGGAGCAGCACAGTCATGAAGACTGAGCATCCTACCAAGCTCTAAGGAGGATTACTATAGAACATCCCTGCTGGCTTCATAGGGGAAATGGACTAGCTCTGGAGGAAGACTCAAACCATTATCAAAACCGTATGTATCCTAATTACAATAATGCTTTTGTTAGCCACAGGGACAGAAGCCAGTTCTAATACTGAAGCAGAACATGTGAACCACCCAAGCAGTGAGAGTACCATTCACAGCACTCTGGGAGAGCTCTACTCAGCCTCTGCACAGGCCGACCTGCAAAGGAAGGACACACTTCACTTGTAACCACAGGCCAGCGAGCCACGGGGAGCAGCAAGTCCACACCAGGAACGAGAAGACCAAGCCAAACAGAGCAATACAGACTGCACAGTCACACAGTGACTGCTGTTCTCAAGCACATGGTCATTCTGCCATAGTCATTAGATACACATGGCCTTCTGCAAGGATATATTACAGCTAACTTCTCAAAACATCTTGCAATTGAAATTGACAAATGTGTTCAAATCCAAACTCTTAGAGAATGCAAAGAAACAAGCTGAGAGACGGCAGAGTCAAGGTGCAGGCAGTCTTCCCTAGGTCTATTTCAGCAGAGTGAGCAGCTCATGTAAGAGACTGGATGTATAAGAGGACTTGTAGGAATTACAGGCCACATTTCATGAAAGCAGACATGATGATCTAACTAGGTTTTCTATGTACAAGAAAGTCTACAGACAAAACAATTCCACACATACCTGATATCCCTCTTTCATGTATTAGCAATTCTTTCTCCTTTTCTATTTCATCTGCAGCACGGTACATGTCCTCCTCGCTGAAATCACACCAAAGTAGATATTTTCAAACTCTTGTTGCACTGACATTTCCCATTGTGTGACATTAGCTAGCTGCTTATGAAATGCTATGACATGGAATTTAACTGCTTTCACATACAGGATGCCACGGTGATAATATGGGTTCTAGAATCTCTATCGTAGCACTTTCTTCTACTGCAGAATCCCTTTCTTTAAGTGAGACCATTCATACATCACTTTATATGACTCCAAGGTCATTTAAACTCAAATCTACTAGCATGCATCTTAATCAGTGAAGCTCTGAATGACTCCTTCATGTTCCAAGAACATAAATAGTGCTGATAGAAGCATTTACACAGAATGCTGACTTTTATAACATATTACAAGTAAATCTGACACAACTACCCTGAACACGAAAAGAGAGAATCAATTATTACAAGCCCCCTAAGCCAAAAATTCTCCTCAAGGATTCTCTTGTTCCCTCACCCTAACTAACCACCCAGATGCTGCTACATTCCCACACGCTTTAATGGCTACTGTTAATGAACAACTTCTTTAAGACTATAGTCACTTCCTAAAGTGTCTCTTCAGTGAACTAGCAAGTATTAGGAAGGGGGTAAAATTCTAAGCAAAGACAATGAATATAGGGGTGGGGATTTAGCTCAGCAGTAGAGCGCTTGCCTAGCAAGAGCAAGGCCCTGGGTTCGGTCCCCAGCTCCGAGAAAAATAAAAAAAAAAAAAAAGACAATGACTATGGCTCCCACTTTGAAATTCCTCCCTTTCCTTGAAGGCTTACAGGCTTGGCTAGAGCTGCCTAGCATGTTCCAACTTCAGTATTAATCCCAGCACCTTGAAAATAATATTCACCCCAAAATAACAATAAAGGTGACAGATACAAAGTGTGTATGTGAAAGACCAGTAGAAAGCAGAGGGGAAAGGGTACAAGCAAGGAAGCCCTGGATGCTGGACAGGCAACCATTTGAGGGAAGCTAGGAAGACAGGGGGACATCTGAGGGTCAGGAACCAGAAGAGCAAATTCATCTGAAGGAATATCAACACAAGCTTAAAAAGCAGGAGATGCCACATACGAGTGTGCAGACTTCCAACTCCCCATATTTTCCATGACACTACTCCATCCTCACAGCAGATCAAACACAATGGAATCCAGGAAGGAAGAGGTGCCAGGCTCAGATATATGTAACCAAGTAAGTAAGCAAGGTACTTCTGCTTCCAATCTCGTCATCCTTGGACATGGCCTAGCAGACAGAGCTAGGAGAAAGGACAGTCTCAGAAGAGACAGACAAAGAAGGGAAATAAGAGAGCAAATTGCAGAGAAAATCTAACAAGAACCTCATGAAATCATCCAGTGTTTCCCACATATGAGAGAATAAACGTCTAAATCTGCACCCTGCAGATGTGGTGGTACATGCTTATAATCCCAGTACTCAAGAGGCTGTGAATGGAGATCTTGATATTAAGATCAGCCTGGAGTATAGAAGGACCTTGTCATTCATACGTATATATGAATGTAGCTTACCCACTCCTTCCCTCCAACATGAATTTGATTATTCCCCTATGCACTACTCAGAATTCAGTGCAAACACTTAACCACAACTACCTGCACTTTTACAGGTGGTCTGCTACAGGCATTCTCTTGTCCCAACAGACTCAGAATCCTGATCTGCCTCTTTGCTAACATATACTGACTCAAGCGTCGTGGCACACTAAGGGAGCAACAGTTACTGTGGGTACCCAGTCAGACTGAGAGGTTAGCTGCTCTTCATCCCAGTCCTTATTACCTCTATGTGTAACTGTTCCTGAGGTATTTACTTCACAGGACTGCTGTAAGAAAGATATATTTAAAGTAACAAGTACTCAAAAAAATTAGCTACTATTAATTTTCATATATCTACCAATGTGGAAAGTACTAATAAACAAGTTGCCTAGTGGTCAGTTCTTGTCCTATTTTCTCTAGTGTGTACATATAGGTGTGATAGTAAGACAGCAAGTATCATATGATCCAGTAACATTTAAAGCAAAAGGCATGACATCACTCAGAGAATTTGTTCCAAAGTTAAAAGCAAACAGATGCGTGGGAGCAACAGATCAAAAGCCAAAAATAAAATATGACCATGTGTTTTCATTCTCCTCTCATAAACTTAATAACATCTTCTGTCAAACCAACAATTACACCTATCAGAGAAATTCTGATCCTCTAAAATAGTCATTGAAACAAATCACTTTCTTAATATATTTAAATTCTCAGAAGCTGTCTTCAGATGACACTTCCCCAATCTTGCCCTCAAATTTCTCAGCTTCAGTGAGAAGGCTGTATGATCTGTGGTTCCTCTTCCAGCTAAGTCCTAACCGCCCATGATAAATTTGCATTTCAGGCAAATTCTGTGGCTAGCCTGTATGAGCATTTAGCTCCCTTCTGTCTCCTCACAACCCAGTGCCCAGAGAAGGCAATCCAAACAGTCACTTTACAAATCAAATGCTCACACGGGGCAATAGGAAAAGAACCAACAGAAAGAGCAGAAGAGCAAGAGAGCCGAGTGCACGGAGGAGGGCAGAAAGAGCGGTGACTCAGGACAGTTCTCACAAGAGGAGCAAAGCAGAAACCAAAGAGCCCACCACATCTACCACTCACTTCAGCAACCTGAGATCTCACCTAGATCCTGGCACCAGTATTTGTTCATTTCCTTGGCCACCAAAGGTGAGCTGCAATGTGAGCCTTCAAAAATGAAACCAAAGCTGTGTGTCCTTGGAGAACAGATAAACGCCAACTTTAAGTAATAAAGATCAACACAGTCAGAAAGGAAAGCTTGTGAGAGCCAGGATGAGATATCCATCCACCTAAGGTGACCAGACAGAAACAGAGAGGGGGAAGGGGTGTATTTGTAAAGTGTTCTAGGGATGGAGCACTTGCCTAGCATGCCCAAGTCTCTGGCATTCATTCGCTGGAGCTGTAAAAATTAAAATGGCTTCACCTGACCGTCTGTCTTGGGGCTACCTTCTGTCAGTTTTGTTTTGTTCTACTGTCTTGATGTGTGAAGTGACAAATGCTGTGCTGAAAACAACTGCAAATCAGCATTAGCGCTGTGCTGGGAATGTGGAGCTGCTAGAGGTCTGATCTCTTTTCTAATGGGAAGGAAAGATAATGAAACAATGCAAGGAAAGGGGTATTAATTAAGATAAAGTCATCAATGCTGACAGATCTAAAGGAATGGCAACTTCTACTGGGAAAGACATGTCCACTCTGGCAAGGAAGAGAGGTCACGAACCCCAAAGACTCAGATGATCACCAAAGCAAAAACTTCTCTCCTATAAAACAGGACAGATAGAAAATACGAACATGGAAAATGGCTCCATGTCCAGACATGCTAGTTACACGTCAACTGTACAGTTAAACTTTAAAACCAAAATGATAATAAGTCCTAGAGGTTTCCTTAGTTTAGCACCATGGCATTATTTGAAAGGATCTGCTCTCAAGTTCCAAGTAAATACCTTTTACCCATTTCCTCATAAGCTAAACTACTCTATTCTGAAGCCAACACGCCAAACTGAGCAAGCTCTAGTGCACACTGAATTATAACTAGTGACTCTTAATTTGCTCAGAGATTTCCACATCAACAATTCTTAAAGGGGTGTGTGTGTGTGTGTTGTGGAAGGGGGACTGAGCTAGCACCTTATGAAGATGAGGCTGGCCTTGAACTCCTGATCCTGCTCCAACTCCACCTTTGGAGTGCTGGCATTACAAGAATAAACTACTAAATCCAGTTAAGACTTGTTTGCAAATGCTTGTTGGTGCAAACAAAATTATAGTACTTCCAAAAAAACTGTAAAATTAAAGGCAGAGCTCAGTGAAGCAGATTTCTATGAAGCCACATTTTCAATTTCTGATTCAAGACATGAAATGAAAGCAACCAATTCTAATGTATACACACAGCTTACAAGACAATACTTTCTTGTTTAAACAAGAAGTATTTATTTTGATGCTTACTATTTTATGTGCATGAGTGTTCCCCTGAATGCATATCTGTATGCTATGTGTGCGCCTAGAGCCTGAGGCCAGAGAGGGTACTGGATCCTCAGGTACTGGAGTTACAGAGGGTTGCAAGCCACACTGTGTGGGTGCTGAGAACCTAAACCAGGACAGCAAGTACTCTTAACCACTAGCCATTTTTCCAGCCTTCAAAGTAGTATGAGCATTTGACAAGGCAGCCTTAGTTGTCTAAGAATGAGAACATCGACTGCAGCTCTATTCAGGTCTGAACTGCAGCCCTGCAGTTTATATTTAACTGGGTCTGTCCTGGCGACTAATGGCTCAGACAGTATTGGTAAACTGGAGTCAACCAATGTGACACCAACATGTCTTCCCACACAGAAAAGTAAAGACTACCCAGTCTAGCCTTTTTCCAGCTTTGGTAGCTGCAGATAGGGTAAACAACACAGCACATGCAGGAAAGTACCAGCACCTAGGCCAAACTCCACCCACTTCTGCCAGGGGACTGTCCATGTCCAGCTCATGCTGTTCCATGTGATTTCCAGAAGCATGTAAGGACAATATGGCCACCTTCACCAATGAGGTCTGGAAACATCCTGGACAATTCCTTAAGTGGGCTCTTCCTTGGGTGAGGGAAGGAGAGGGCTGCCACTATATTCTCACAGTTACATGCATTCTTACCCCACTCTGGGAGCTAGGCTGGGCAAGGATGGGAAACAACATAAAAGTGGCCTTGGGAATCCCTGAAAACAGCCTAGCACTTACAGAGTAGCAAGCTCACTGACCCTTCAAGAATCTATACCTTAGCTTAGAAACACAAATTTGCCCTCAACTTCATAGGGCTTCACAGACTACTGGTATACCTCCACACAAGAGCACAGCCACCATGAATCTCAGAGTAAACTTCAGTTCCATCCTCAAGTAGACCGAGAAGGTGCATGGAGTAGCCTGTGACTTCCCTGACCACTTCTGGTTGGGCCGTTTCCTTGAAAAAGATAGTATGGTATGATCGTCTAAGGGTTCCCCACAGACATAGCAGAATTCAAACATGAAAGGATGGGGAGATGAGCAGCAGACAGAGCAGAAGAGACCTGTGAGCAGCCAGTGAGCTTGCAAAAGTCAATTAATCTGGTAATGTAAGGCCTCCTCAAACGGGACCCAACTTTTCCTGTGGGCCATCGCTGGGGGCTTGTGCAGCGGGCAGTGTATACATGTGGTTTAGGTGTCCCTCTTTCCCAGTTCCTTCTCTTGTGAAATGCAGTGAGCTTATTAAAAAGAAATCAGAACAGCTGTGTTAACCCTCCAGCGTCACAGCCCAAGTACATAATTCACCTGTAGACTGCCTAGGACTTACATTCATAATCTCCCCTCAACTATAACAAAAATGACTCCACAGCGTATCTCAAGTCATATCCAGTCTTATTATTTCCTATTTTAACGTACAAATATTTTCAGTAATTCTGAGTGAAAAGAAAGTTCTGACCCCAGAGCCTAACACAGATTTTAAAAGCACATTCTTAACAGTATTAAATTTATACCCAAACTATTAAGCTGCACATATCAGATATACATATATTATACTGTCAACTATGTACTGTTTCTATGATACAGGACCCTAAGAAAGTCCCACAGAGAGAAATAGCCCAGTCAGCTACTCATAAAGGCTGATTCAGAAAGACAAAGCTAGCGGTGTGACATATTAAACTGTAACATGTGTGAGTTATACTAGCCTCATTTCCCCACCTGAAGAGTCAAGCGAGAATGGGATAATTAAGGCCAACACAGGCAGTAAGGAAAAAAGAAACTGAGCTAATAACATACTGATTACAAACATGGGGGTGGGAAGTCCACTGGCCTTAGAAACCGTGCCTCTCTGTCCAGTGTTGCTGAGGTCAGAAAGAAGGGGCTGGAGTGAGAGAGGCTCAGGAAACGTGGTCTTAAAATCTACCTGTGTCTCCCTGGCTTCCTGCACAAGCTGCCCCTGCAGAGTCTGCACCTGCTTCCTCAAGTGTGAGATGTCGAACCTAGGTTTCAGCTTTAAGACTAACAGCAGTGTGAAGACTCCTTCCCTCTGAGGCCCAATCCCCAAGGTGTTCGTGAGAACCACCACACCAGGAAACCTACCAAACAACTGTGTGTACTTGGCCTCAAAAGTTCAGGTATCTTTCAAAGCATGTGAAACTGCTAGGGTAAGACGGAGGTGCGGGACTTAAAGGTGGGGCATCAAGGAAAGGCTCAGCGTAGGAAGGCTGGCAGTTGGAACAGTTAGGAACAGAGGAAGAGCAGAGGCAAGAAACATCTCTAACCTAGACAGCTTCAACTTGGCAGCCACTGATTAGACCAACTCACACATGTTCCTGTATATGGAGTTCAATATAATGAAAAATAAGTGTCCCTATTTAAGAATCAGGGCATTTCATCAAAAACCAGGGTATCTAGATTAACTACAGAAGACCTAGCAACTATGCCCAAAGCTTAGATAATGCTGATCCAAATAAAGAGCTAAAAGCTCTCCAAATCCCAAAGCTAACAGTCAATGTCACTGACTCTAATTGGTAGTCTAGCTCTGGGAGAAGGTTAAGGCCCCTACTCTATACCTTTCCCCAGTAACCATTAGCTCATTACGCGAATAATTACCATCACATTTGGGCACTCAGTAAATGAAAGCGGCCAAAGCCCCACCGCAAAGCACCTCGCAAATGAGCTATTAAATCACATCTTCTTTAACGAGGCTTCGAAAGACCCCTTCTTAGGAAATTAAAAGCGCTCTAAAGGTCCATCTAGACACACCTTATATTTTAACTTTTGGGCCAATAAGAAAATTGACTGTCAGCACTTTTAATTTTGTAGGTTCAAAGGCATCTATAACTATGCCACCAACTCAGCAGACACCTCCAAACCCTCCATAGTGTAATCGCTTTTAACTTAGTTTTTCTTCTTCACAGCCAATAAGGAACTGCTCTAAAACCGCGCGCGCGCGCGCGCGCGTGCGTGTGTCTGTGTCTGTGTGTATGTGTGTGTTGTGTTTAAAAGCAACGGGTGGAAGGAATACCTAGCCAGGGTCTGATAGGGTAAAACGGAGCGGGCCAGCCTGTAGCCAAAGTCTGTCCAACAGGTGGGAAACTCAAGTGGTGGCATCGCGGGGCAGTTCTGTGGCGACCTCAGGGGCGACCTCACTTCCTCCGAGCTGGGTTAGAGGAAAAGAGCTACAGGGAGCTAGTTGGTCATTAAATACGCCTCTCCAGTTTTCTTTCCCAAACTCCTAGTGCTTTCCCTAACTTCAGGGATGGACAGCTGTCAAAGCGGGAGTGGGGCGGCCTGAGTGACCGAGCTGTGACAGGTTCCATACTACGACTCTGTCAAACTCGTCTCCTACTGCTCGGGGTCGCCGACCTGAGATAGAGGAAACCCACGCGACCCCGAGCCAGCTCCCACGACTGTCCCGCTCACTCACTGCTCCGCCGGGCATCGCGTCGCGGCCCGGGGCTGCGCGCCGACCGTCACCTTCCCGCCGTCCCGCGCCGCGGCCCCTGCCTCGCGCGCCGGCGTCTCCGAGCAGCCCGCTCCCGGCCACGCTCCGGGTTGGGGCATGATTCCCCGACTCATTCGCGGCCACGAAGGGCCCTGCGGTCCCGCCGTCTGGAGCCGTGATTGCTCTGCCCCGCACCTCGCGAGGTCCGCAGAGCTCTTCCGTAAGCGTCACTGTGGCCCGCCCCGCGACCTTTGGCCTGCGTCGAGGGGGCGTGGCGAGAGGCTAGGGGACCTGAGAAGGGCGGGGCTGGAAATAGAGGGAGTACGCTTGCGCAGAGGGCAGTGAGCTTCAGCCTGTAAAAGCCGGCGCCATGTGCCCACTGCGCATGTCTGGGCTCTGCTTGCAGGGGCGCCTCTTCACCCAGGTTTCAGGGACCGCTGTTGGTTGTTTTGAAGGCTGGGCACGGCCGGCGGCCGGGCTGTGTGTTGTGAAGGTCCTAGTAGTGAGGGAATCCAAGGAGTTAGGATGTCGGGTACTGCTTCCCTCGGTTCAGAACTTCACCCTCGGGACTGGCTGGCCTCAGTTCCTCAGTGCCATTGCGGCCTGCCAAGCCCATGTGGCCTTGACCCGGGCTGTGGGGTCGTAGTTGAGCAAGCACAGCCCTCTGCGTCAGCTTAAATTATATTGTCTCATGTGATAGATTTTATTTAAGAATAAACCCAATGGGCTGACATCAATAAACTTCCAAGACCTGACAGCGGAGGCAAAGAAGCCAAGGAGAGTGGGTGAGTTAGTAGGCATGGCTCCAGCCTTGAGGCAGAACCCAAGTATGAAGCAGTGATGTGGCAGGGACATTTCGGAAGCCTGCAAGAGGTTCAGGGGCAGAACCAATAGGTAAAATTGGAAGTCAGATCATAAAAAGCCAAGTTAGATTGATAAGCTTGGACTTGGTCTTTGTTGAGTTCTCTTTATGAGACCATTTATAAAAGATCACTTTTGCCTGCAGTTAAATATTAAAGGATAGGGCTAAACTGATGTTTGAGTGAGGGAAGTACACTAGTGTTGAACATCCTACAAGGCTGATTGACTGATTAACTTCCTTGATTATGGAAAGCTACAATGTTACAGATTAGGAGCAAGCTGCACTGCCTTGGGCTATCTTCAGTTCTCCTTCATGACCATTTATTGCCAGCCTCATTGTGGCTATTAGATAAATCCTTGGGATCTATACTCTTAAGCCCAGAATAACATCAGATCCCACCTGAGACCTAGAACAAACATTTCTATGTCTACCTGGTGCGTTTTAGAAGTACCTTTGGCTTACTGTTACTATTCATTCTGTTACTATTTAAAAACAAAAACAAAACAAAACAAGAGAGCTGTTATGCTGCAGCATATTTGAGATAAGCCAAGTCTGTGTTCTTTGACCATTGTGCCTCATATTTATTTGGCTCCAGAATAAACTATCTTACTCCCTTTCAGGTGAGCGCTGTGTTCTTTTAAAGACACCTGGGAGATAAACTTAGATAGGTGAGGACATAAGAGGATAAACTATAGAATGAATGTCTTTTGAGACAATTAAGCTGAGGTGTTCTTTTCCTTTTATTTTTTTTCTTTAAAAGATAAGATACACAGGTGCTGATAATGTAAGGCATAAAATGATAAGCAAACTGGTTGTAGAGTTTAAGGAAGCAGGATTGTAGTAGGTCACCACCCAGTTTACGCTCATCTGGAACTTCCCAATCTGACTACTGGGAAAGAATCTTTGTCTATGAAATTAGTAAGGTGTTATCATGTTGGATTAGGATGTCTTGTAAAGCTAATGATTGGTGTTTTGAGAGGAGACACTATACAAACATGTAAACAGCAGGGGGAATAAGGCCATGTGAGGAAGAAGACAGAGATTGAAAGGCTGTGACTATAATATAAGGAATGATGGAAGTTACCTGAAAAAAAAAAGAAAAAAAAAAAAAAAAAAAAGGTTATCCACAGACTCTTTGGATAAAGCTCAGTCCTACCAGCAATCACACCTCACACTTCAGCTTCCAAAACTTTTAACTTTCTGTTGTTTGCCCACTGGCTTGTTGTATTTAATTATAACAATCCCAGGAAAGTAACACAAGGCTCAAAATGGGAATACTCAAAATTCTACCATGCTAAATATGTTTGCAATGAGTCTAACAGGTAAAGATCCTGGATTCAATATTTTACTTCAAAACACAGAGTAGATCATTTTCTGTTATGTTAAACTTGGTGGCTTTGGGAATCCACTGTGAGACAGATCCAAGTAAAATTCCATTCCTCACTTAATCTCCATCCACCCAGAAGTGCCCACACTACATGAAGTAAAAGTATGAGGACGACATGGATGTACCATAGGAAATATCCAACATGGATGTACCATAGGAAATATCCAACCTGGATGTACCATGGGAAGTATCCAACATGGATGTACCATAGGAAATATCCAACATGGATGTACCATAGGAAATATCCAACATGGATGTACCATGGGAAGTATCCAACATGGATGTACCATGGGAAGTATCCAACATGGATGTACCATGGGAAGTATGCAACATGGATGTACCATGGGAAGTATCCAGGATGTACATGGATATGCAACATGGATACAACATGGATGTACCATGGGAAGTATCCAGCATGGATGTACCATAGGAAATATCCAAAGGCTTAAAGAAGATATGGAATTCTGGTCAGGCAATAAGTAACTTAGAAAAATAACACCTTAGGAGTAATTGCAAAGATTAGTGCCCTGCCAGAGATTTGAAATTTACAACAGTGGTACTACCTACCATATCCCTGTCTGCTCACATATTTATCATCTACAGAGCACAAGTGGATCCTGGACAGTAGCATTGAAGCCTCAAACCCAATTGTGTATTAATTCCATTTATAGTTCTATCAATAATTTTCTAACTATGAATCTAGCAAATGCTCCCCTCCCCTATGCCTGTTCAAAAAAGAAAAGAAAAGAAAAAAATCAAGAGTTTTTACTTTTAACCAGCAAGACCAGAAATAAGCTTTATTGCCCCAGTGGAACTAAATTAGCCCTTGGGCTCTGGGTTGTACTTTAGCTCATAGCAGCGTCCACATTCACTTTTCCCACCCACAGAATCTCATACATAGCTATCAAACTGGTGATGATATGCAGGAAGTAGAGAAATGGGAAGAAAGTGAGGAATGTCCTTAAGTTCAGCATTCCATAACTAAGGGGGCTAACAGCCTGGAAATCCAATAGGCACCAAAGCCAAGGAGTTTCCAGAAAACTCGAAGAATGGATTTAAGGGTGGGACTAGAAAGGACTGAGGTGTGTGTGTAGCAGGACGGGAGTCCCACCAAGGCCTTTCTTTGTAAGGCTTTACTAGGGTGAAGCATGGGAAGATCACTTGATCAGGGCAGTTGGCCTACTCGTGGCTTGTTTGTGTGCGTCTCCGTCTCGTGGGTGGACTGGAGTTTTGGGCACACCTTCAGACCAAATAGCTTCCCGGGATCTTGCTCCTTGGGCTGATACTCCTCTTAGTTGTACTCCCTATTGCTGGGCGTGGGGGTAGAGAGAAAAGAAGCAAACTTGGGGAGGGGGAGAGGTTTTTGGACCATAATTCTGGGGTTACAGCTCATCATTGCAGGGTGGTCTAGGCAGCAGGAACCTGAAGCACCCGGTCTCTTCTGAGTTACGAGTAGAAAAAGAATGAACGTGTTCTTACCTGTACTCAGGTTACTGTATCATGTTTCATGCAATCCAGGATCCAAACGTAAGCAGTGGTGTTGCCCACACTTAGGCATATCTTTTCCCATAATTTAGCATAATTAATACTACTCTCCCGTACTTTCTTATAGACCACCCTGACCTAGACAGCCCCCCATTGAGACTCTTACCAGGTGATACTAGATCACATGGACTTGACAAAGTGAACCACCCTATTATATACAAGGGAGAAGAAAAAGGATTAGGAAACCAGAACATGAGCCAAGACCCCTGAATGGTTTTGACATTTCTGGCCTCCAGCCATGACAGAACTACTATTAACAGCCCCAGCTTCTGACCAGCTCTGAGCTGCTTGCCAAGGACAAGAGACTGAGTTGCCCCTTTGCAAGGCCCCTCCCTACACTGCCTGACCAGTTTCTTTCTCCTGTTCTTGCTAATAGCAACCACTCTTGACCTATTGGTAATGTTTCAATATCATGGGTATGGAGTATCTCCCAAATTCTATTTCGATGAAACTCTAGAGGGAAGGGAGCCCAAATGTGGATGTCGGGATGCAACTTCTAAAGATGAAAGATAAATAGTTCCATCTGGCCCTTCCTACAGAAAGTAGGTCAGGGAGAGAGCAGGCTTGGTGCCCAGTGGGAGAAGAGAAGACTCTTCAGCAGGTCTAGACTAGTAAGAAAGTCACTGTGTCACTTGAGTCATATGATCTAGCAGATCCAGTTGTGCTTGACGGGGTACTGGCAGATTTAGATACTGTTTGATCTTTGGCAGGCACAGAGAGGTGAATCACAATACAAACTCAGCACTTGGAGTAAAGCCCCTGCATTCTCTGTGGAAAAGTACTCCGGTTTTAGTTCAATGCTAAATGTTGGTCAGCACTGAACACTCGGACATAGATACTCTGTGGTCTGACCTCAGTGACAAGTCATGTTGCCAGTAAATAGTGTTGATATGATCACACTGCACTTCTGTGGTTTTCCATAGTCCCAAAATAACGGGGAAGGGGTGTTGATTCAGACAACAGTTAGAGGAAGGGCATCATAAAATATCTGACCCATCGGGGCTGGGGAGACAGACAGACAGAAAGAGAGCTCAGCACTTGCTGCTCTTGCAAAAGCCCTCGGTTTTGCTTCCTGACACCCACCCTGTGACTCACAACCACTGGTAACTCTAGTTCCAAGGGATCCGAAGCCCTCTCTGGCTTCTCGGGCACTGCTCACCCATGGTGCGCATGCATACATGCAGGCAAACACTCATTCACAAAACGATAAAATGAATAAATCTTAAAAAGCTGACAGAACTCTTCAAAACTGTTAAGATCATCAAAAGAAAAAAATTCGAGAAACTGTCATAGCCAAAGGTAGTCTAAGCAGCTAAACATGCAACAGTATCCCTGTGATCCCTCTCAGTTATCCAGGGGAAGTCTGAACAGGCCCTGAACCTTATGTATAAATATCAGGTCATTAATGATAGCAAACGTAACATTCAAACATGAACATTTTAGCATTAGAGCAAACTGGATGGGAAGCATATGAGAACTCTATGAAATACATATTTCTTGTAAGTAAATAACAGTTCTTTAAAATCGATTGTATTTTTTTTTAATTTTAACTTTTATTTGCATGGTAGTATTATGTGTAGGGACACACGTGCATGCATGTGGAACTCAGTGGCCAACACAATGACTCAAAGGTTGAGTCTACGCTCTCAACCTTTATGTGGATCCCAGAGGACCAAACTCAGGTCTCCAGACACCTTTATTAACCACTGAGCAATCTTGCTGGTCTACGTCTATTGTGTTTTCAAAAACCAAACTCAAATAACTGTGTCATAAAATGTTAAAACCCAAAGTCTCCAAACTAGTAAAGCATATCCATTGTGTTCTTGTTGTATATACTTCCTTTAAATTTCTTATTTATTTTCAGCTTTTTGAAACAGGATCTTTTGGAGTCCAGGCTGGACCCAAACTCTACCGTGTAACTCAAGAGTAACTTGGAAATAAATGTTGCCTCTGTCTCCCAAGTGCTAGGATTACAGGTATTTGCCAAGACACCCAGCTCAGAACTTAAATTGTTGGTTACCTCATTTTATCTTTTAAAATTTCTATTTGTGTGTGTTCTATACTATGACTAATACATATGTGTAGAAGCATGCATGTGACAAGATTTTTTTAACCAACATTATGAAATTATTGTTTGTATGTGATTTTGACTAAGAAAAGTCAAAAAAAAATAAGTTGATTTTTTTAGAGTTCGTCATGAGAAGAAAGGCCAGGACCACCAAGATGGCTCACCAGGTAAGATCACTTGCCATTGAACCTTCCCACATTCCCAGGACACATAGGTAGAAGGAGAGAACTGATTCCCATAACTTGTCCTCTGATGTCTACATGTGCTCCCACAAGCACATTTTTCACACGTGTACGTATGATAAATAAATGTAATCTTAAAGTGTTTTAAAGTTCCATAAGCTGTGGTAACAACTGTCTTATTCTTTTGCTAAGGTGAATAAGTAATGATATAAACATACTGTGACCTTAAGTAAAAGCCTGTATGACATCATTGCTAAAGATGACCCCTATTTCAGTATTCTCTTTGGGTTACATTAACTGTAGGTAATATGATTGTATTATAATGTGTAAGTACACAGTAGCTGATACTTGAACTCACCTTCAATTAATGAAGCTACTCGAGGGGCCTTGCTTAGAATAGCTAATCTGTAAAAGATTTTAAATTCTTTTCATTGAGATTTTCAACCCTTAGTTATAATTACTGTTCACGCAGAACGCTCTTGGGTCATTATAATGTTCTCATTGTGGCCTTCAAATTCTTTTTAAGTAATTTAGTAAATGTTTGATACATACCCTCTACTCTTTTCAATATAAACTCTCACTGCACAATTAAAGCTCTATTTTGTAGTCTATGGACTTCCCCAAAGCCACAGCAATGAAAAAATAGACCTTAAGTGCATTCTGTACATCAAAATCTAAAGTACTGACCAGAAAGGTACTTTTTGTGTATTCTTGTTTCACAGATGTACAATACTCAGCCTAACAGGAAGTGCTGTTAGTTTCACTTAGAAATGAACTATTCTAGGAATAACCATTCATTAGTTTGAGAGACCCCTCCCTCATTAGCTTTATGAAATGTTCATATAAATAAATAAACAAGACCAGTGACCAAACAAAAACCTGTGCATTGGTAGTTCTGAGGCTGAAAAATACCATTCAGAAAAAAAATGACAAGAAATTGTCCAATTAAAAAAAAATACCTTGTAACAGTTTACCTGGAAAATGGAATTCGTTTACCTGGAAACCCCAAAACTTCCCCAGGAGTCTTTATTAGGAGAACTATAGATCATAATGAAATTTATTTTATTTTGAAAATGAAAGTTTCATACATAAAGGAAAGAATGGTGTTATTCTAATTCATGGACTTGGGGTTCTAGAAAGATTAAACCAGTCTACCTAAACAGAATTTGGGCCTAGAAATTATCTAGGCAGAAGATAATCTTGATTCATTTGAAAGCTTAAAATGAAATTTCATTCTCCTGTACCTGAGTACGTGCCGTGCGTTGGGTTGGCTCCTCCCAAATTCATATGCTAAAGTCCTGACCCTCGGTGACATTGCTGAGAGTCAGGGCTGTGTGAGGAGGTGATGACATCTAACTGAGATTATCAAGTAAAAGAAGGCAGGGGCTTCAGTACGATGGAGCCGTTTTTCTTACGAGAGACAAACACACCAGAGCCTATTCTCAACCATGATGAGAAGACACAGCAAAGTGGACACCACCAGAAACCAAGAAGAAATACCCTACCAGATACTAGAATCAGCCTCGTTTTAGTTCCAGGCCACAGAACTAAGGGCTGATACAGCAACTGCAGTTAAAACTACTGTAATACCGTTCCTCGCCCTCACACTTAAAGATAAGACGTGTGCTTCCTGTGGCAGCGAGGTTCGTGATTCAGACTGTGCACTAGAACTCCGAAGAAGCCGGAGGTGTGAACTGAAGCCATTTCCTAAGAAAATGACGGTGAGGAGATCTGAGTTGCTCACAGAAACCCTAACTCCTCCAAAAGCTTTGGATTAGGTTGGTGGCTCTCATGTGACCCAGTCCCACCACCACCTACTATTCCAAAAATATACACTGATGATAAGGGAAGTTGTCAGTCTCTTAAAAAAATAATACCAAGATATTTCTGACAAAGTAACAAGCCCTTCAGATCTTACATTAATTTGTCCAATTACTCCCTCCTTGGTCTAGAACCTTAGAAGGTTATCTGGTTGAGGTTTTCTTTTTTTCCAAATAAAATGAAAATATAATTGAATCTCATAGCATTGTTCTCAAAGTCACTGGCAGCTAGAATCTAACAGGTACCAAAACTTTGCCTTCAGACTTGGGTTTTTCTGCCCTTAGAAAAGGGTATTTAGGTGTTTACATGAAATATCTTGACTAACATGTCAATTAAATGTACTGTGCATGGCACAGTAAAGATAATGTGTAACAGAAATAGACCTGTGTGACTTAGGTAGCCATTTGACCTCTCAGTTTTCAGCCTTCAACGTCACTGACATACGGCTTGCTCTTGAGGTTCTCTATGGGACAAACCATGGTACAAAGTAAGAGATCTTAATTTTCTGGGTGACAGACTCATGACAAGGCTGTGTGTCTTCCTAGCACCCTATTTGGACTATAGATTGATACTAAAATGGTTGGTGACACTTCTCAGATGCAAACAAGATTGATTCTAAAACTGAATGTTCTTTTTTCTGCAAGGATGGCTTCTAATTTTCTTTCAACAAATTTGAAGAATCTAAAATTGTTAAAATAATACAATGGCAAATTACTATGATGTGTGTGTGTGTGTGTGTGTGTGTGTGTGTGTGTGTGTGTGTGTGAATTCCTATTAAGCTCTCTCTGCTTCATGGTCGTGAATCAGAATGTAAGCTCTCAGCTACTGTTCTAGCAATATGCTTGCCTTGTGCCCTGCTTCCCACATGGTGCTCATGGACTCTAACCCTCTGAACCATGAGCCTCAAAGTAAAACCCTTGTTTTAGAAGTTGCCTTGGCCACAATGTTTTGCCATGGCAATAGAAAAGTAACTAAGAGAGCAAGATTAGAGCCAGCGAGCCCCTGGGAGCCTCACAGAATTAGGATTTCAAGAGCACAACACCATGTCTGGTCACACAACAACTTTTTTTTTAATGTGTATTGGACTCTGCCTATATGTATGTCTGTGTACCACGTCTGGGTCTGGCGCCATCTGGAGGCCAGAAGAGGGCATCGGATCCTCTGGAACTGGGATTACAGCCGATTTAGAGCCTCCATATGGGTTCCAGGAATCAAACTTGGTGTCCCCGTGGGAGCAGCCAGTGTTCTGAACCACTAAGTCACCTCTCCAGCCCCCTACCTAGCTTTTTACCTGGGTGCTGAGAATCCGAACTCAGGTCTTCATGATTTCTCAGTAAGCACTTTACCCATTGAAACATCTCCCTGTCCCCAACTATTGTATTTTTAGTGTGAAATTCAAAAATTCAAAGAAGGGATTTTGTTAAAACAAGCTCCCATTTCCATCTGTTTGTGAAGTTTTTTCTTTTTTATTAGATATTTTATGTATTTACATTTCAAATGTTATCCCCTTTCTCCACTCTTCCATACCCCCTCCCCCTATTTGTGAGTTTCTTGTCTCTCAACATGCCCTCCCCATAGGGATAGAATTGTAACTAAACCCTGTCTGTTTCCAACAATAAGTAGCAATCATCAACAAATTCTCAGAGAGATGTACTCAATAAATTGTATGTGTATATAGCAATTATTAAAAGTTGTAATGTGTTACTTAGTTAAATTTCCACTATTGTTATAAGTAAAACTCTCAAGTAATTTTAACTAACAAAAGGATTTCCAAATACAAAAATACCAACATTTATTAGTAATACCATATAAATTGCATGTCTTAGCATTAAACATCTAGGGATGCCCATAGCATTTTTGGTAGACAACCAGTGATTACACTTAAGAGATCCTAAGGCCAGCCCTAGGTCTACACTCTTACTCATTTGTGAATAAACATTTACAAAGCTCATTCTGTGTGTCAACTGCTGGCAACACACTTTGAACACACATGGAGTGAACATGAACCCTTCTCCTACCGGTGTGTGTTGCAAGGGTGTTGTTAGTTCAACATGGCTCCGCTGCCTTCCTGAGGCAGATAAGAGTGACCACGGCCTGAACACTGAAATCCATGTGCCCCAAATTCCATGTTTCAACATGTAAGTGGCTGCATTAACCTTTATAATGAGAAGGCATGGCGTGGGGAGACAGCTCAGTTGGTAATGCGTTTGACATGTAAGTAGGAAGACTTCAGTTCGGTCCCCAGTGTCCATGCAGAAAGGTAGGCATGGAGGTGTGTGCTTGTAATCCCTGTGTAGAGCTGGGGTGGCAGTGACGGATTCGGGGGCCTTGCTGCCTGTCTAGCCTAATCAGCAACTCCAATCCCCGTGGCTCTCTCCAAACAAACGAGCATACAACCAGATAAACTAAAATGGGCGGTTCCCCAGGAAGGACATCTGAAGTCGACCTCTGACCTCCCCCCACACACACACACTTCATAAGTCAAGCTACTTTCTAAATATGCCAGGGGCAAGTTAAAGCAAAGCAGGGAATCTCAGCAGCAGATCTCGGATGCTAACTGACTATATCCTTAGCTTTTGGCTTGGTGGTAACTAGTAGTCTGCTAAGTTAGCATTTTTGAAGTTTTACCTGGTAGTTGAAAAACTGTTAAGTTAGACACAGAGGTAAACAGTGAATGGCTATTTGGGGAAGTGCAGCCAGCCTGCTATAATTTACTCTGTATCTGGGCTAGTCTAACTCTCCACAATCATGGAACTGTCTAATCAGACATGTAGAATTTCTAACACAGGCATGCCTCCCCTTTTTGGACAAGCATTATGCTTTTCGCACAGGAAGGTCAACTAATGTTTTATGTCCGATAGCACTGGGAAGTCTCAGTGCTAAGACGTGATATAGGCGAGGCCGAGTAACGAGGAAACCAGTGTCCAGGAGAAGGAAATCATTGTTATGCCATTAAGAAGTACTTGAGCTGGAGATGGGGTACACACCTTTAATCCCAAGAGGCAGAAGCAGGCAGATCTCTGTGAGTCCAGGCCAGCCAGAGATACTGCCTTTTAAACAACAACAACAACAACGTGCTTGGATCATAGTCACCTATGGCCATCATGACCTGAAGGCACTCTCTGTCTCTCTCTGTCCCTCTCTGTCTGTGTCTCTGTCTCTCTGTCTGTGTCTCTGTCTGTATCTCTCTCTGTCTGTGTCTCTCTCTGTGTATGTCTGTGTGTCTCTGTGTCTGTCTTTCTTTGTGTGTGTCTCTGTGTGTCTCTCTGTCTCTGTGTGTGTCTCTGTGTTTCTCTCTGTGTGTATGTGTGTATGTGTTTCATCTGGCATGCATTTTTACATGGATTTGGAATTATCAGGTTAAAAATGTACTCTGGCCTACAGAGTGCAGGTGAATTTGGGAAAATACGTTACCCATCATCCTCCAAAGGTCAAACTGTCCAACCAGGGTGGCTCTTGCCTCCTCTGTCTATAGTTGCTCGTGTTCTGTGAAACTAAGAATTATGAAGGAGTACACCCCTAGCTTAAATCCCTGTGCCTTCTGTCCCTCCTCTCAATCCCCTTCCTGCTTAAATCAGAAACTCCTGTCAGTCCCTGAAGACTGACAGGCTATTAGACCCTTTCATCTGTCGTCTAGTCCCATGGTCACTGTACTTACTGGTTTTGTGTCTACTTGAAACAGCTAGAGTCATCAGAGAGAAAGGAGCCTCAGTTGAGGAAACGCTTCCATGAGATCCAGCTGAAAGGCATCTTCTCAATTAGTGATCAATTGGGGAGAGCCTAGCCCATGGTGGGTGTACCATCCTTGGGCTGATGGGCCTGGGTTCTATAAGAAAGCAAGCCATGGAAAACAAGCCAATAAGTACCACCCTTCCATGGTCTCTGCGTCAGCCCCTGCCTCCAGGTTCCCGCCCTGTTTGAGTCCCTCGTCTGACTTCCTTTGGTGATGAACAGCAATATGGAAGTATAAGCTGAATAAACCCTTTCCTCTGAAATTGCTTTCCGGCGTGGCTTTTTGCTGCAGCAATAGAATCATTGACCTTGACAGTCGCGTTGCTCAAACTCTCTCTCCTGGGCTCTTCATCTCCCGAATGTGCATCTTGAGAATGATGGTTGAGCCTATCTGTTGGAGCTGCCAGAGCCAGGACTCTGGCCCGCTTTAAATATGGGCTGAGCATCTAGCCTGAACCAAAGGGGGAAAAGGGCAGAAATGTCAGATGGGTTCCATCATCCACCCTTCTCTGCTCCCTATTCTGCCCAGATGTGAGGCCACAGCTGCACTCCTGCTGATAAGTAAGCAGTAAGGCTTTCATTTTTTTCAAATCCTATTTTTAATGATAGTTATTTAGCACTTTAACATCCCTGCTAGCCCATGACCCACCAGAGGAAGTGGGAAAGAAAAGATATGGGGGGAAAAAAGGTTTAGAAGGTTCTTTGGAGCAATTCCTGTCTGTGTTGTCTGGAAATTGGCAGTTCAGTTCACAGATCAGCAACAGCTCGATCCACTCGGAAACACTTCAGGGATAAACCAGCAGTCCAATTCAGTGGGCTGGGATAGCAAACAGGAACCAGCAGCAGTGGTATGACCTAACAGAGACCAGCCAGGCCTCAGCCTCTGCTTGTGTCAGCAGGAGGGACCAGGAGGAATGCCAGGAGTTCTCGGCTGTGCCTCTCTCAGCGAAGCGAAGATCAGCGAAGATGGGAGACCCACAAGCACTGCACAGCTAGCTCTGCCAGCCAGCCAAGCTCTGTCTCGGTCACTCCGTCAGTCCTATTTATACCCTCCAAACATCATGAGTCCTCCACGTGCCTCGCCTCAGCGTGTGACTTGCCTCAGTACACGTGCCCATCTCAGCTGATATCACTCTGCCAATCAGCCCAAGTCTGTGGAAGCTGCAAAAAAAAAGGTCAGGGCGAGCCACCGTAAGTTTTTGGGTGGATTTCTCTCTATGGAGTCCCAACAAACCCAGCTCAATGAAAGGTGGACCAATACCTGTGTGTTGTTAGCAAAGAATCCTCCATCGTGTGCCACTTCACACGCTTGCTTTAGCAGAACATCCTCTCACCTGTGTCTGCTTCAGTGAAAGATTCCTTCGGGAGTCTGCCTTAGCCTTTCACCTGAGTCCACTTGAGTAAAACACGTCTTTACGTTTGCTCCAGCAAAACACCATCCAACACAACTGACTCCCCAAAGAACCCTTAAGTTTCCACTGCAAAGCAGTTCTGATACAGGCGTGGTCGGTTGGTTGCAGCCTCAATTCTAGTTTTCTAAGTTGGTCTGAGAAGACCGCATGGCTCTCCTCACCTGAGGAGTTCAATCTGGTTCTCGGGAGATGACCACTTCTGCTTCAGGGTGCAGCCTTGTTCATCATTGTAAGGCTCTGTCCCGTGGGCTGATATGGCTCCTGTATTCCAAGATCACTACAGAGCAAGGGTTAGGGGCGATGACTTACCTCTGTGGAGTCAGCCAGAATAAAGACAGACATAAAGTAAAGCCAAAGACCTCAGCATCCATCCTGCTTTTAGTTACCCTGTTGGTCTAGCTATGAATGCTTTTTAGCAGAAGAGGCTCCTATAGGCCAGTTCTGTCCCCTCACCAAGATAAAATAAATGGCAAACTACTGACCACAGGACTCTTCCTTCAGCAGTGCAGCTTTTTGTGAATTCTTTTTGCTGGGGTGGGACTTCATCTTATGGTAGTGACACAGCAACACCGTATCGAAGGTCTGGACCAGTCACTGTAAAACAGTAACTATATCTAACATTTGCCCAAACTTTGTAGTTCATGACGCTTCTTTAATATACTGTCCCGCTGTGCTCAGACCTGAACTCCTCTGACTGTTCTAGCCTACTTATCTTTCCACTCCACAAGGTTATCCAGTTTTACAGAATACATTAGGCTTAAAATAACCTTTGACTTCACCCGCAATTCCCTTATGTAAATTATTTTTTAGAGCACATATGGCCTATTTGTGAGTAGTTCAAATAATGGACACTAGGTGGCACAATAAGACCTCTGCGGGCTGGTTCCTAAAACCTCGCCAGCATGAAGGTTTGTTTTGGGGTTTTGTTGTTTTGTTTTGTTTTTCTTTTTTTCTTTTCTTTTCTGTTTGTTTCTTTGTTTCTTTGTTTCTTTCTTTGTCTCTTTCTTTCTTTATTTCTTTCTTTCTTTTTTGCACAGTACAGGATAAAGAACCACAGACAAAACTTCTCTTTCTGTGTAGAAAGAGCCTAGAAGTTCATTTATCTGGTTTCCTACCATGAAACATTTGGTAGAGGAACAAACTTTCACAAAAAAATTTCCAGTGCTGATCAGGAGGCTCCATGTGAGGCCCAGGGCTGCTGTCTTGATGCTGGTTTTCTTGAGGAACATCTGTTCCCTGCCCTGTGCACACCTCACCAGATTCCTGGAAGGACTTAGTGAAGTACTTGGGAGGATTCCCAAGTGTAAAACTAAAACCCAAAAATTCCTGGTGATTAAAAAAAAATACTCGAAGAGTTGGTTCATGGTTCCAGAGTACAGGGAAGTGATGGCAGCAGGAGACAGCTGGTGACAAGGTATCCGCAATCCCGAAGCAGAGAGTGATGGATACATTGACTCAGACACTTTCTTCCCCCTTTATACAGCTAAGCTCCCATTCTAGAGATGGTGCTACCCCCAATGGGCATGTCTTCTACCTCAGCTAACGAGTCAGATAATTCCTCACTGGCCCGTACAGAGGCACAACCCCCAGGCAGATCTCTTCAAGTTTGCAATCAAGGTTAACTACTAAGTTCTCTGGTCCCCACCCCTGCTGTTTCTCCTCTATCTAATTCTATCCCCCGTGTTTCTGCCTGCCATTCTTCAAAAGTCAAATGACCAAGTCTTCGGTTTTTACTGATGTGACATTCTATGCCCTTCACACTTGGCTCCATTCTGCATTTTAAGCTACACTTTCCACCACTCTCCATTGCCTGTGAAAAGAGTAATTTCTATATGCTTATTTGAAACATAGAGCAATGAAACTGCTTTATCAGCACTGGGTTTCCATTATCTCTCTGCTAACCTGTGGAACCCTGAGAAGGACTGTTCATTCAGTTCCCATACCTAGTCCTGTAGTAACAATATCCATTTCTTCATTTGAAATCAATTAAAGTTATTGAAGTTTCTCTTTATATCTTCCTTCTAGTAGCAGTGGATTCTGGGCGAGTACCTCATGACTATCACTGTTCCAGGCATGCAGAACCACTGGGGCCATGGCCCTCGGATGTCATGACTGTCATCTTTTCCCAAAGGTTTGGAGAATCCAGGTGAACATGTCTATGCACCCGGGCAGATGAAGGGCGTTCTTAGTAAGAGGGAGATTGTTTCCCTGGCTTTAAACACATGGTGGGAACCATGATCTGGAAAACACATCTTCAGCGAAGGACCGTAAGAGTTAAAGATACTTTCTCAACCTGATATAAGGACTGGATAAACACACTCAGAACTTTCAAGGGAAAGGCACTCATCTTGGTTCACTCGTTAGATCCGTTTGCTTATCCCACCGCACACTAAGGGAAACACAGCTCTGTTCCTGTTCTCCCACACGATACATCCCACTCCTCCCAGCCCCCAGCCCCTCTTCCCCAGATACACTTTACCCTCCGTCCTGCCCCACCCCACCCCCCACCCCCCAAAGAGCTGGCCTCTCAGAGATGGCAACAGATTACAGCACAACAAGATACAATAAGACCAGGCACAAATCCTGACATCAAGACTGGGAAAGAGAACCCAGAAGGAGGAAAGGTTCCCCAAGAAATGGCTAAAGAGTCAGATACCCCCACTGTCAGGAATCCCACAGAAACACCAAGCCGACAACCATAACATATATGCAAAAGATGTCGCACAGACCTGTGTGGGCTCCACAACTGCTACTTCAGTTTGCCTGAGACCCCATGAGCCCTGCTGAGTTGCTTCCAATGGCCACATTCTCCTGGTGTCCTAGGACTATCTAGCTCCCACAATTCCTCCTCCCTCTCTGCTACAGGTTCCCTGAGTTCCAAGGAGAGGGACCTGGTGGAGACCTCCCACCTAGGCCTTCTCTCTGCCCAATGTTTGGCTGTGCTTGGCATCCGTGAGCTTCGGATGAAGGCTTTCTAAAGACGGCTGGGCAAGGCACTGGGCTGTGAATACAGCAGAACGTCATTAGGAATCTTCTCTTTGGTTTCTGTTCCTTTTTCGGTTGTCGCGTGGGTGTTTGTTTGTTCGTTTTCGTTCCTGGTTTTTTTTTTTTGGTTTTGTTTTGCCAGTCATGTTTGGTTCTACCCTAGGTTTCTGGGTTTTCCAGCTTTGGGTAATCCAGGCAGTGTAGGGCATGGGCTCCCTCTTGTGGCATGGGCCTCATATTAGACCAGTAGTTGGTTGCCACTCCTATTAGTTCTGCAGTTAGTCACAGTCACCCCTGCCCCAGCACATCTTGCAGGCAGGACAGACTGTAGGTTGAAGGTTTGTGGCAGGATTGGTGTCCCAATTCTACCACTGGAAGCCTCGCCTAGGAACAGAAGATGGCTGGGTCAGCTCCATAGCCTCCATTCCTGTGAGTCATCACTAGGGTCATCCCCATAGATTCCTCCAAGTTTCCATTGCATGGGGTTTCCACCTGGCCCCCCCATCACCCTCCAATTCCAGTTGCCTCTCCCTGTGCCTCTCTCTCTCTCTCTCTCTCTCTCTCTCTCTCTCTCTCTCCCTCGTCCTCCCCCCCCAACCCCTCCTATTCCCACCCCCCCCCCCCCTCAGTCCACCTGCAGAATTTATTCTACTTCCCCCTCCCTGGGAGATTCATATGTCCTTCCTAGAGCCCTCTTTGTTACTTAGCCTCTTTGGGTCAGTGGACTGTAGTATGATTATCCTTTACTTAAGAGCTAATATTCATTTATAAGTGTGTACATACCGTGTTTGTCTTTCTGAGTCTGTTACCCGACTCAGAATGAGTGCTGCAAATTTCATGATGTCATTTTTAACAGCTGAGTAATACTCTATTGTGTAAATGCACCACATTTTCTTTACCCATTCTTCAGTTGAGAGAAATCTATGTTGTTTCCAGTTTCTGACTATTATGAATAAAGTTGCTATGATCATGGTTAGCAATTGTCCTAGTGGTAGGATGGAGTGCTCTTTGGGTACATAGTGATAGAGCTGGGTCCTGAGGAAGATTGATTTCCCAGGTTTCCGAGGAATTGCTACATTGCTTTCCATAGTGGAAACTCCCAGCAGCAACTGAAGTGTGTTCCCTGTTCCACATCTTTGCTAGCATGAGCTGTCACTTGTGGTTTTGATCTTAGCCATTCTGACAGGTAGAAGATGGAATCTCAAAAAAGCTTTGATGCTGCATTTCCCTGAAGGATGTCGGACATTCCTTTAACTGTTTGTCAGACATTGGGGATTCCTTAATTGAGAATTCTCTGTTTAGATATGTCACTCATTTTTAAATTAGATTATTTGGTTTTATTGATATTCAGTTTCATGAGTTCTTCATATAATTTTATATTTCATATAAATTATATATTATTATATTACATTATAATCTTTTCCCATTCTATAGGCTGCCATTTCATCCTTTTGATGGTATCCTTGCTATACAGAAGCCTTTCAGTTTCACGAGGTCCTATTTATTGATCTTAGTGCCTTTGCTAATGGAGTTCTGTTCAGGAAGTTGTCACCTATACCACTCATTCGAGGCTGTTCCCTACTTTCTCTTCTGTCAGATTCAGTGGATTTTGGCTTTATGTTGAGGTCTTTGATCCAATTGGATGTGAACTTTGTGATGGTGATAGATATGGATCTGCTTGCATTCTTTTACATGCAGCCATCCAGTTACACCGGGCAACCCTTGCAGAAGGCAACATCTTCCTCATTAAAAAGGTGTGTGTGCGTATGTGGCAGATGTGCAGCTTGGTCTCCATGGGTTCCTAACAACTGAAGTGGGGGCTGTCCCTAAAGCTGTTGCCTGTTCAAGGGCTATGTTCTGCCTTGTCTAGCTTCAGTGGGAGAGCATGAACCTAGCCCCGACAAAGACTTGATGTGCCATGGAGCCCCCATGTGCTCAGAGGGGAAGGGGAGGGGGGTGGAGGAAGGATTGTGGGAAGGGGGGTGACCAGGAGCAGGGCAGTGAGCCAGATATAAAGTAAATAAATAAAAGGTGTGTATGTGTAAAATGAATGCATTTTCTTGACCAAGAATAGATTGTGAAAATACAAACTTAAATTTTGGAATATGAAGCAGCCTTAAGCCTGTGTTTCGGTTTGTTCCTCACTTTCATTTTAAATAAGAGTTTCTGTGTAGAGAGGCAGACAGGCTTGGTGCAGGCAAAGGCAAAGCACAGAGGCATGCGTGCCTCTCCTGTAGGGTGCAGGTCACCTTAGCCTCAAATGTACGTATTTACCATCAATGTACTAAGAATTTTCTTTCATTCGGTATTCACTAATTATGTTATGAATCGAGTCCACTGCTCTGTAACAACCTATTCAAAGCAACGGTTCTGGCAGTATTGTGTGCATACATGATAATGTGTGTTTGCGCAATTTCATCTGTGCGCGTGCAAGTGGAGGCCGGAGGTCACGTATCTTTCTGAAGAGCATTCCCTCTTGTCTTGCTAGAAAGGGTCTCAAGTGAAACCTGGAGCACACCGCTGCGGCTAACCTGGATGCCCAACACGACCCTGGAATTTCCCTGCCTCTGCTCCCCAGTGCTGGGATCACCTGTCTGCATTGCCCTGTGAGGCTATTGTTAATGTAGGTGCTAAGGACTGAGTTCAGGTACCCAGGCCTTCAGAGCAAGGGCTGTACTGAAGGCGCCACCTCCTGAGCCCCAAACCTCCTCTCACAGTCGTTAATGAACTCTTGAACAATTGCTGAGGGAGTAGGCATTTGGAAAAAATTCAGGAAGGACGCTAAAAATCATCTTTCACATCATGAAAAAGTAGAAAGACAACCCATCAAAGGGTAGGGAAATCTGTATCTGACCAGGAAGGCGTATCCAGCCTATGTTAGTAACTTTTCTACTTTCACAGTGAAAAAAAAAAACAAGCATTTTTAAAAATGAGTAAAGAATTTAACGGGACATTTCACCACAAAAATGACAAATGGCCAATACATACCAGAAAAGGTGCTCAAAAAAATCAGTTATTAGAGAAAGGCAACTAAAATCAAAACCAGGATGAGACATACCTTTTCACTTGTTAGGTCGTGGCCATATATTTTTTTACCACCTACGTTAATAAGGGTTCGACCTCCCCTCTAGCCCACCACCCACCACAGGTAACAAGGAAGTTAAGTCCGAGGGAAGTGGACCTGCTTAGAAATAGTTCTTTGAGGTGATTCTAATCTTCATTGTTCTCAGTCCCATCCGCTAGCAAACACCACACAGGAATCTGCAGCTGCAGCCCAGTCCACTGGGAAGGCCCCGCACACGCATCAACAAGGACAGTTTAGTCTGGAAGAAATCACAAAACTCTCCAATTGGCAGAGTCTGGGGAAGCAGCAAAAGGCTGCGGGGACCTCAGGAAAAGTTCTTTGGGAGTTTCTCTCTACGAAGTCACTACAGACAGCGCAGCAATGCAAGATAAGGCAAACCAATACACGCATGTCATTGGCCAAGACTAGGGAGGGAGAGCAACGTGAACCAACGCTCGAGCTCTGTGGGGTCACGTTTACTATTCCTTCTAAGCATCATGCATCCTTTCACGCGTCTGCTTTAGCCAAAACTCTTTTCACCTGCGTGTCCCCGCAAAACACCATTATAGCCTAACTGAGTCTCCGAAGAAACCGGAAGTTTTCCGCTTTATAACTCCCTTTCTGTTTAAAAAGTGTCCTTTTCTCTAACATTAACAATCTACGCACAATATTAGGTTGTCCGGTGTATTTTAGTTTCCAGTTTCCTTCCTGTTACTGTGCTTAAAAACAAAACAAAACAAAACAAAACAAAACAAAACAACAAGAAAAACCATCCAAATCAAAAGCAGCGCAGGGGAGGACAGCTGGGGTAGTATTCCAGGTGACAGCCAATCAGTGTAGGGAAGTCCAGGGGTAGGAGCTTGAGAGAGCTGGTCACATCACATCCACAGTCAAGAGTGGAAAGACTGAACGCACCTGCCACCTGCTCTGTCTGTTCGCCGGCTTCGTTCTCGCTTGTACATGTATTTCAGGGCCTGACCAAGGAAAAACGCAGCCCACACTAGACTGGGGCTTCAGATACCAACCGGCAGTCAAGACAGTTCCCACAGATATGCCTGCAGGCCAGCTGGTCTGGATGATTCACCAACTGTCTCTTTTCAGGTGGTTATAGATTGTGCCACGCTGAGAGTGGAAACTCACCAGCCCAGTGAGGATGTGGACAAACCGAAGCCCTCATCCTCTGATGGAAAACTAAAAGGATGCTTAGGAACATTATTTTGGGAAGGTATCTGGAAGTTCCTGTAGATGTCGAAAGCATCATCTAGCCAAGCAATTCTCCCGGGCACAGGCTTTGAAAAGTTGAAAAATGTCTGTACACGGGAAGTTGCACATGGATGTTCATGAAAGCACTTAAAACAACCACCAAACAGCAGAAGCAGCCCGACTGCCCACTGACTGCTGAGCAGATGAGCAGGATGCTCTATGTTCACACAACAGAGCTGTCAGGAGTGAAGCACTGATTCACATCAATGCAAATAAATGATTTGGGGAAAAAACCGGTCATGAAAAGCCACACTGAACGATTCTCCCTACGTGACATATCTATCTCCCTACGTGACGTGTCTATTGTAGACAAATCTACAAAGTTAAAGGTAGTTCTGTGCTTGCCAGAGGATAAGGGATTACCACTCATAGATATAAGTTTATGACCTAAAATTAGATAGAAATGAAGGTTAAAAGCTTTATACCTTCACTAACAGCTACTGAGTTATGCATAAAATATACAGAAATTAATTTATTAGTAATGCAAACCACCACTAAAGCTGTTATTTTTAAATCCCAATGCTTAAGAAAGAAGCGATATCTAGAAAATAATCACTTTTATTTGCGGTGCTGCCCCCTGGAAACAGAAATCTAGAAGAAAACACAGTTCACAGTTCCATGGCGTCCTTGCACACCTGTGGCATAGTCTTTTCAGCACCACGGACAGGTCCCCAGCAACTCCCATCCTGGAACAAGCACGTGAATGGCTAACCAAAACCTGCTAATGTTTTCCCAAAGTGTTAATTCTATTACAGTTTGTTCCTCTTAGAGCTTCCATATGTCATGGAAGTCCTGATTGACTTATCATGTACATTTTATGAGCCCCTTCCTAAGAAACGCAATATCTGCTATACTATCTCGTTCATCTATTTTTAACAGTTCTATGCCCTGTGGTCACTTAAACAACTGCCTTGTTGCCTCTGTTAGGATCATTTTCTCTTATATTTTTGGTTGTGAGCCTGGCCTTTAACGGCTGAGCCATCTCTCCAGCCCTCATTTTCTCATCTGAAGCCCTGTGAATGATTGTATATACATGATAAAATATGACAATTTATGAAATAAGGTATCACTTATTATCAGTGGGGTATTTTTGTTGCTGAACTCTTGAACAAGTCAATAGAAGATTTATTTTCTTCTGGAAGTATTCTGTGAGAGTAGAAATCCAGACAAGTAACCTATACCCAGGGCTCAAGATTAATTCACCTGAAACACTTGAGGGCCAGAAAGAGATTCCTGAGCATGCTTCAGATGTATGCAAATCCCCCACGGCATGGACCAGTTTACAAAGGACATGAAAGGGTCACCAGCTGTGCGCCCAGTCGTTTATCTTCTGAGGTTTGGTTCCATAATGAAATTGAGAACCAAACTGCAGATTCAACTCCTTTTCGTACAATTCTATATGATCGCTCCTGTTAGCAAAATGTAAGAGATATGCTGATTCTACTGCCATACAACATTGCATATAATTCTGTAAGATTTACCATTTCAAAATAAGAAATTATACATAAGAAGAATAAAGAGATACCCAGCAGTTAAGAGCGGGGCTGGAGAGATGGCTCAGTGGTTAAGAGCACTGGCTGCTCTTACAGAGGTCCTGAGTCCAATTCCCAGCAACCACATCGTGGCTCACAACTATATGTAATGGGATCCAATGCCCTCTTCTGGTGTGTCTGAAGACAGCTACACTGTACTCATATAAATAAATAAATCTTTTTTTTTTTAAAGAGTGTTCTCTGAGCTGGCTGTTCTTGTATAGGATGTGAGCTGGTTTTCCATCTCAACAATGGACAGCTCACAACAGCCCATAACCCTAGCTCCAGGGTATCCATGCCCTCTCTGGTTGTCACAGCACCTTGTATGCATGTATACACACACCCATAACACATGCATGCACACACCCACAACATACACATGTGCACAAACACATACACACACACAGAAACACACGCGCGCGCACACACACACACACACACACACTTACAAAGCAAATCTTAAAAAGGAAGAAAGTATATACAAAAGTCCCAGAAATAATTAAAGAGAAAATACATGTGTGAAATTTTGCAATGTTCCTGATCTTCAGTCTCATCTGGGTAATTAGGCAGAAAAGTGGACAAGATGATCTTCAGAGATCTGACTAAACATTTATGGCACACCCTCCCACACCCCTCTCTTTGAGACAGGACTAAAAACATAAAAGAGACATTAGAGACTAAAACATTTTGAATGTATCCCTTTGTCTATGAGGATATTTTCTCTGAGAAACATCTTTTCTTTTAACCTTAATGTAAATAATGGCAAAACAAATGGTGGCTGGCTTCAGAGCCAGGTTTCCAGGTAAAAAAGTCAAAGACAATACTCTAGGACATTCAAATCAACTTGAAATTGTTTTACTCTAGCATTTGTAGAGGGCACATTCGGCCACTCTAGATGGCCCTGGCTTCCACTGCATTCATTACAAAGATGGCAGCCTTTAGCGTCCAGCTGACTTCCTTTCAGGAAGTTAACTGTGCGCATGTGCAAGAGTGCCTTCATGCCAGGTCTTTGCCCACTCCGGGGCGTGCCTTATGAGATCATGGGTAAACAACCAATCAGGTGTGGATGCGCCACATTAGGGTGTATATAAGCAGTGCCATTCTGGGGCTCACTCTCTCCTCTTCAAGATGCAATAAATGCTTTGCTGCAGAAGGATCCTGGTGTCCGCGCGTCGTTCTTGCTGGCGAGACGTTGGGCGCGCGACAAGCATTAATAATTACAAATAGCTAACAAATGAAGACTGTTATATATGTTTCTGTTACAACGTTTTCCTGACCCATCCTCCAGATACCTCATTATCTTGGTCATTCCAAGATCTTCCCAGTCACCTCTCTCAAGGTCAAGGAAAAGGAGGCAATAATGAGAAAATAGAACAAACATCAGGTGATGGCAGGAGCAGTTCATAAAAAGGTGTAATTCCACCCAGACAGGGAAGGAACACGACATTTTCACTGAGCACTACCTGACAGATTCAATAATCAAGGGAAAGCCTTAATTGATGACACTTCATTAGCATAATGAGTCGAAGCTGGGAAAAGAGAGTCCCTTATTAATTAATCAAGCAAAGCACGAACTGCTTCAGTCTCCCACACTCTGCCATTTTCCATTAATCGAGAAAATGTGTTTTAAACTCATTTGAAATCTCGGCATGTGGATTATCATCCCAAGGAAAAGCAATGGCAAAGGGGTCTGCCCAGCTGCACACATCTGTTTTGAGTTCATATGTGTTCCAAAATCAGATTTACAAGTCTAAAATCATACACACAGGGCATAGAAATAGCAGTTCTCCAAGATGCGTAAATCACCAGCTCATTAGGAAAGCAAACAAAACCCCATCAACCTCACTAGGAGGAAAGGGAAAGACAAAAGAAATTAACTTCAACTCCTGTTCCTTTGCCTGATGCCCAAACCTCTGTTGTTTGAAGTCATATAAAATACATACATGTACATCTCCCCATAGCAACCTATTCTTAGTATATACTTACCCCATTTCAGGGCATCGCTTCACCTTTTGGGTTTTATTGGGTCATGATAGATACCTTTAGGGTGTGAGTAGGTGCCTGGTTCAGATACAAAAATGTCATGCTCCTTAAGTCCCCAACTATCTATAAACACAGATGTTGAGAATCACTGCTAATGAGGTTAACAAGCCAAGATCAAAATGTGGAATCCCTATAGCAGAGTGGACTTGAAGAGGCAAAACCCAAGACTCTATTATTGTAAGGTCAGTTCCCTGTGACGTTTCATGTAATCTTCAGGTGAGAGGTGGCTGCCAACCCATTCATAAGCTAAAGAGGGTTAGAATGGAAACTGGGAAGGAACACACTGTGAGGAAATCCACATATTTTAAGTTGGACTCTAACTGTGATATTTATTTCTATCTCTGTATGGAGTGAGATGTATTGATGGAAGTGATCTTTAGTTTTCTCTTAAACCATAAGGAATTTGAACTAGAGGAAATCTTCTTTTCATGCTACTTTTTGTAGTCTATGATCAGAGAGCATTCAGAAAAGCCAGCAAACCAGATCTGCTGACAGACTGACAGACACATTTAAATGTCTAGAGAAACTTTGTATGATCTAAAAAATACATTAGTTTAAAATGAAATACCCCATCTCCTTGGGATCTGCCTGCCCAGGTTACTTCATGCACACACTGTGTACCAATCATGTACAGAATGTTCTCTTAACCAAACCACATCTCTGGTTATTGTGTACCACTGTGAAGTTGGCTACATTGCCATGTCTACTATGATAGATCCATGTTTAGGGAAGTTATCCTTTCAAAAGACTAAATGTGACTACCTCTTGAATTTTATAATATTCAAGCTACAGGCTCAAATCTTGCCACCACAACAGATAAAATTTATAAAGTCAGATTGGGCAGTCTTTTTGTCTCATCTATCTATACCACATTTAAACATACCTGTTTCCTGCTATGATAGATTTGAGGAACTGTTCAGATATACTGATTCAAGTATATATGGAAGAACTCTCAACAGAATAATCATAACAATTGTACCCACTGTTTACTGATCAGCATTATTTTTAACTACTAGATAAGCAAAGACATATTTGAACAAGAAGTGGCTTGTCTAAATATTTAAGTGGTGCGTTAAGTCAAATAACAACATAAAAATTCACTTGAAGGTTTTCTGACATTTTAGAACTCCAGTTCACATAGATCTCACTCTAAAGAGCAACTCTCCATCACTCAAATCAGCACTAAGTCCTGAACAGTAGCCATTTGAACTTTGAGTAGACGCAGACTTTCTCCTTGCAGGACCATAGTTTCTATCAATTTTAAAGAGCACAGGCTGCGGTGAGGACCATTTTATAATAATAAATCACATCTTCACCCGAAGATAGCTAAAACCATCATCTATAATGCAAGACAATAACTAGGGACTATGTTCTAATAAAAACGTTATTGATTTTTCAAGCCCACAAATATTCCCTATTGTCATACAGTTGGCTTAATGTATATAATAGAATCTACCCTATGCATACAAAATTAAGCCCCCTTTTGAAGCACACTGAAAAGTGCCTGCAATGTGTAAGGTTTGGAGTTTTGAATTCTAAGCAATAGCTTTGTAGGTAATCTCCTTTTCTTTATGTGTTTAGATTCTTTTTTGAAATATGTCATTGTAACTTCTCAGTGTTACCAAGGTAGTCAAACTTTAAAACTGATTTAAGAGTGAGAACCCAGTTCATATGCCAATATCAAAAGTTAGAGAAACAGGAAGGTAGGGTCTTTCCAGATAGATTCTCAGATTGCTCTCTATCTTCTTTCTCTCTATCCTTCTATCACCTATCATCTATCTAATTCTTTCTCCCTGTCTGTCTGTCTGTCTGTCTGTCTGTCTCTCTCTCTCTCTCTCTCTCTCTCTGCTTCTGTCTTCCTGCATCTCTGTCTCTGTCTCTGTCTCTTTCTCCTATTTTCTTCACAGTGTCAAATATCCAATCCATGACTTTGTACATACCTGGAAGTAACTCTGTATGAGACATAAACCGCAACGTATTCTCATAAATATTAATAAATACTTCATATATCAAATATATTCTTATTACAGTATATGCAAGAGAATAACTCTCACCTATGTGTGAATACAGGAAATTCCAACAAGAAATGAAAGAGAAAGATGACAGAACACATATCGTGAAAGCCAGAGAATGTTACAAGAAGACTGAGCAAATCACTTTACATGAAGCAGATTAAAATAACTGAGCCTTTGAAAATATACACGGTTCACAACCTGGAAATTTTAAAATTGTCAGAGCCTAAAGTTACTACATCTATTTTAAAACACGGGGTAAGTTTATAAAAGATGTAAGTTTGATGTTTCGCCCCAAAAGTTACATCTGAAATTATTTTATATCTTTGAAATAACCAATTATTTTCAAGTCTCAGTTCTTACCTGGATACAATGGATTGTCCTTTTTGGCAATTCTATAGTATTTTGTATAATATTGAACAAAGCTTTTAGGATAAATTATAATGTATTTAGCTCTCTGCAATTGTTCAAAATCACATAGCACAACAGAAAAGATACAAAGGTCATTGTAGATTGAAACTCCACAAACTCAACAATAAATAAAGAATATCGTATTTAGTGACACGAAGAGAGCTGCCTTAATAATTTCAAAGCTTTCCATGCATTTGATCACATAGCACATTTTCTTATTGGTAGGCATGAGGCAAGAGTTATTGACAGACCAGCTTCCTATAGTTCTTTAAGTCTCTCCTGGTACATTTTACTAAACAATATATGGTCAGAAAATTTCAGAATTGTAAAGATGGAATAATGGTCACATAGCAAGAAGTGCTGGTATTGGGGGTAGAGCATGAAACTCTATACACTAATTGGTGGGTCAGTGTTCCTGAAAACTCCTCGTTGATTGTGTGATTGAAATGAACGCATATGCCCAGTGGTACGTGATATTTTAACATGACTACTGAGATAGCAGAAATTGAAAGAATTTGTACATAAAGTTGCTTATTGTTTGAGTTAAATATTCGAGAATATTTCTTTATAAATGCCAACTAAATAAATAAATAAAATATTTAACCCATTTAATAAATACATATTAAAGAAAGGGATTCAAAATGGTACTGTAGAAGAAACCTTTGTGGCTGGAACTAAAATTACATATTTACTGGAAAACGTATAACTTCCTTTCCTTGGATTATATGATAATTTAAAGTTACTCTTATCATTCACTTTTTAAAGTATAAACATTTTAAGATATCAATATTCTAAAATGCACTTTTTTATGAAGTTTCTATATTTATCCTTCACCTCCACAGAGGTGCTCTGACTTGAAGTGATGTTCCTAAAGTTATGTTAATGATCTCAAATCATCTCTCTCTCTCTCTCTCCCTCTCTCCCTCTGCCTCTCTCTTTCATAGGAGTTTTCATGAAGATTACTCCTATAAGATTAATCCTATAGTCAGGTTGTAGTGTGAGAACAATATACATGTGCCTTATTTTGAAAAGAACTGTAGTAAAGAGGGTATTTAGTACAATTTGAGATCTTTATTAAGGAGTTTAACTCATGGTTGTGAAAAGAAATCTGGGGTGTTGATTAGGCTCAGCTTTAGAATAAAAGTTTCAAGTTCATTTGAGGTAGAGTACAAATAATGTCAAGTTCAATGCTGAATAACTTACGTAGGCACATGAGGGAAGTAACCAATTTAAAGACAAAACTTTCCAGGATCTTGATCATTATCCATTCATGCAGAGTAAGTCAGAGAGGAGCAGATACAGATATTTAAAAGTATTTTCAGTCTGCTCACTTTAATACATAATGCTTTTTTCTACTGATGCCTTTTTCAGTCTCATATCTAGATACATTTCTAATATAATAATATAAAGTTGACACAAATGAGCTTTAAACTTAATCTTTCTATTCAGAAGGATGTGACTTTATGTATTTAAATTTATAAATTCTTCCACTCCATACAGTCATAGTTTATAAAATTGTATGATTATTGATTTGTGTATCTGTGTAAAACCAAGCTTTCTTTCAAAATTATTAACTCATAAAATATCTACAATTACTAGAAACTAATTTTAGGCTTCCTTATATGTTTCAAATTGATGGAGATGGTGGACATATATCAATTCTTGAGAATGTTGGTAGATAGTAAATCAATCATAATATTTCAAGTGCCTTTTTATTATTTTATTCATTGATACATACATTTCCATAGTGGATATTTGTTCCATTCATCTCATATTACATTCTCTCTTCCTTCCATTTTTCTGGTTGAAAAGTATATTCTTGCCAATAAGTGTGCTTCCCAATTTCACATATGTTTTTTGAACTCTGTGTGATCGCTTCCATCAGCATAAGTGAAGGTTATTTTCTGGAGCATTATCAACTTACCATTGGTGATACCACTGGAGAAAGTGACATTCTTCCCCCTCAGCCACCATTTAACTCTCAGTAGTCCCTACAGAAGGGACCCAAAGGATCCCCTCTCACTTCCACAATGAAATGTTGACAAGTGCAACTTGTGGGGATCCTGTAAAGATATGCAAAGCAAGTTATTATTATTCATTAACTGGAATCCTGCTAGTAGGGCTGGAGACATAACTCAGGAGCAAGTGTTTGGGTGCTTGTGTAGCATGAATAGGATCCTAGATTAATGTCCTGTACATAGAAAATGAAATGAAGGAAAATAAAAAAATCTAATAGTTTGTAAACACAATAAGGTAGGGATATTATCTAAATTACCTCTGTAGTCAAATAACCCAAATAAAAGTAACAGGATTGTAAGCAAATGTTGGAATATAACAGTAATACATTTGTCATCTACATATATCCAGTCATCTAAAACAGTTGATTATAAATTGGGAAGAGTTAATAAGATCTCTAATATGAAACAATAGTAATGCATATGTTCATTCTATAATATTTTAATTTCTCTATGTTCTTCACAATAACTGCAATAATATATAACAAGACAAATAAAACATAAAGGGGGAAACCATCAAGAACACAGATATTATTTTCATGCACAAAACTCCATTCTAACTAATGACGAATGCTCTGTCTTGGGAGGAGTGTAAACACCCACCAGAAAGACTACCACTGAACTGCTTATGGAAGCCTAAGAACACACCAGGGAAGGTCTTGTGGGGTATCCCACAAGTCTTTGGTTTAAAGCCAATCAAGAGTTTTTAATAGCCACTGGCAATTGCACTCAGTGTTCAGAATCCTCAAACCTAGCCTCAGGTGAGTTTTCAAGTTTGTCTAGATTGACATACTATGGTTAACAAGAACTGTTAGCCAGAAGCAGAACGGTAGAAGCCAAAATCAAAATTAGTAAATTTAGAGACTTTCCTAAAACTATGGGCTTTGGTGGATTAGGTCTTTGTTTTAGTTTTGGCAGGTGCTGCTCTTTATGTGCTGGGATTTACACTATCAATGGTATTTCCATTATGAAATCAGTTGACCTGAGCTAATGTCTCAGGCTCAACTAATGGATGGGGCCCTGTTGGACAGAGAAAGCTGCAAAGGCTTCCCCACATCTGCTGAGTAAGGCAAAAAGTAGTAATTTTTTCTATGTGATTCTATAACAAGGATCCCAACGTAAAGCAAATTTATGTCCAGAGGACAGCCAAAGAATAAACTGTCTAGAAAAAGTAACAAACGATCAAAGGAAGGGAAAGAACACTAAAATGAAGGTAGTACAAAGAAAATGAACTTTATTGACAAAGTAGACATTTCTTATCAAGATGAGATGAGGAAACCACCCAAGATGAGAATCTAATCTGGATGTGGCATTTTACATGACCTCTTTTTTTTTTTTTTTTTTTTGGGTTCTTTTTTTCGGAGCTGGGGACCGAACCCAGGGCCTTGTGCTTCCTAAGCAAGCGCTCTACCACTGAGCTAAATCCCCAACCCCTTACATGACCTCTTGGTTCTCCTGTTTTTCTGTCATTGAGCCTAGTTGTTTGGCTTTACACAGTCCTTTTTCTCTCCACCCCCTTTCCTGTGAGAAAAGTCATAGCTGACTAGGAAGTCTGATATTATTTTCTCTGTCATTCATATCCTTCTGAATATCCCTCAAATAAATACACCAAAAATTACAAACTTATTTGCTTTTGACTTTCACCAGTCCTGTCAATAACAGCTCTTGGTGCCTGAAAATGTGGGACAACTTGCTAGTGTCCTCTTCCTTTGTTTACAAATAAAATAAAATAATATAGTCTAATTGATATTTTCTATCAAATTCACCATCTATGCACTCCTTATGCATCTGCATGCCTCTTAGCACAGGCTGTTGTTTCCTTGCAGAGAAATAGGAAGGAAATAAATAATTGTACTGGTCAAGTTTTTAGACGGTCTAATCCAGAACTTAACTGACAGGTTTAATTGGAATAGGGATACTCCATCCAAAGTAAAAGAGAGAAAGTCAGACAATGAAGGTGTTATGGTTGCAGGGGAATTGACAGGGAAGGTGAAAGGGTACATGGCTTCTAAATTAAGTACAACACTTGTGATTCACTGAAAAGCAATGAGGAAAGAGTGGCAGAAACAGAATGGTCAGGAGGACATGTTGGGCTTTGAAGCTTGCTGAATACATTACAAAATGCACAGTCACTTTGAATCCGGAGCAGGATTTGTCTAAAGTTTGTTGTAATCAACAGTAGGTGGATATTGTCCCCAAGTCTACTTTGCTTACCTTCTGCTAAGTATTTTCAACAGACAGAATATCCAAACTGTTGATATTGTTAAAAAATTATGATAGCAATATACATTTACCCTAACCCACGCTTGTAGCAAAGAGACTCACATTAACACAAGAAAAGTGTAACAGAATCCTGTGACAGCATTTATCACAAGTTTTATCAATCATTTTATTTCAAGTTTCAAATGTAAGCCTGATAGAATTCCTAATTAAGTTCTTCATGAATTTGTCATGACCAAATAAGATGTATATGAACCAAGCTTTGTTAAACCCTTTAGACGGAAGTTCCCTAGCTTTACCATTCAACAAAAGAATGACATAGTACTTCTGTGAAACTCATTAAATGGTTTGTGTCTAAAAATCTGGAAATATATACTCCTTCAGTTAGAATGATACAATGTCTCAGCTGTTGTATCCCCCGGGACTTAAAGAAGAATGTATAAAGATATTTCTGTGTCCATAACAGGAGGAGATTGCTACTGACATCGCAAGTATAAACCAGAGATGCTAGAAAATACTTTCCAATGCACAGAAGAACTGTAAGGCCTGAAAAACTAGCATGACCATGTTAATAGGTCTTAAGTGACTGGAGAAGCAAGCAAACAAGTGAAGAGTGGATGGGAGATTTAACCTTTCTGTGTACTAAATGCTGTTCTGTCTTGGCTTAGGATGCTTTTTACATGTCTTCTTATAGACCAGTAAGGAATACAGTTGACTTCCGGTGACTCTTCCGACTTTGGTTAGAATATTCCCTCTTCTTATCTGAAGGGCTGACTCATTTCCTTAGTCATACTGTTTTGGTCTCTCTTGGCATTCAAATTTAATCTTTACACACAAAAAAAGTTTTTTTACTATAACTTATTTTCTGTTTCCAAAACAAGCTGATTTTCAACTACTTTTTTAAAATCAGAATTCATACTTTTTCCCAGTTATTATACTTTCAAGCAAACAAATTCGATATGGACACACACAGTGATGTCTTACCGCCTCTGAAAATGTTGTATAAGAATTGCAAATATGGGGTTGGGGATTTAGCTCAGGGGTTGGGGATTTAGCTCAGCTCCAGGAAAAAAAAAAAGAAAGAAAGAAAGAAAGAAAAAAAGAATTGCAAATATATGCCATTGTACAGTAGGCATATTTCTCTAAATATTATTGCAGCATCATGTCAATTTTTAATGAAAAACTACTTCAAATAGATATTTCAATGTCCAGATCATCCTCAAAGTTTGGAGTGTGAAGTTATTTGCTAGGTGTACTGTAAATTGTCTGACAGTCAAACATTCCTGCCACAGTGACCCACTGGAGGAGAGATACAGATACACTGACATTTTATAGCCAGCTTCTGAGAAACACAATGAGAAATGCATTTATTCAATAAAGCTGTGCTAGAAACTCAATATTTAGGTGACTGGACACTCTCTTCACAATAATAATCACATGGGCCCAGTTATTACAATAAAAGCACTTTGCACAGGAGTTATTCTTATTTCCTCCTGAATCATAGGTCTCTATCACAGCCATGCTTTAGAATCAGGACATGTTTCGATAATCCTTTCTGTACCTCTGTACCAGCTCTGAACAGAAACAAAAATAAGGAGAGAGTCAGAAACATATTATTTCTCTTAGTATATGAAGAATTGAAAATGCAAAGCGCTGAAAATTTAAGGATTTAGAACCCCTGATAAGCACAAAATCTTTTCTAACCATACTATTTCAAATTCTGGAGGTAAATAATAACGCATAATAGATTAGCCTGTAGCATGTGGAGAAGCTTTAGAAAACAAGTTTTTTTTTGTTTTTTTTCTTTTTTTTTACAATAAGCGACTGAAGCACCTCTTCCTGATGAACTGTCCTCATTTTTTACTGTGCAGTGTTAGATTATTTATTGTGCTTTCAAGAAGGACCAGCACTCATCATATATTTTTTCATATTTTATTGTGAATGATAAAATTTGTTTATGTGAGTAGAGTTTTAAAAAGCCCATATTTTTCATGATGAACTAGATTTGAGTTAGAGACGTGATTCTCTCTCCCCTTTAAAAACACTGAATTTGATTGCTTATTTAAATTACGTCTCTGCTCAGCTCTAAATTTGCATTATTATCTTTTGACAAAAGGCACTGTATCGTTTAGTGCATGAGCATGTGCAAAATACTAAACGGAATACCCTATGTGTGAATCCACTTCCTGAATGCCTGCATGGCCAAGAATGTAAGATAATCTTATATTCAGAAAGTATAGAATACCTGAGCAAAAACATTATCTGAAAAACATCTTCAATTCTTAATTGTTATGTGTGAAATTTTGATTTGTTTTGTTATTATATAATTATTTATTTTTTCTTGTATTTTTTCCAGAAATCCTCTCTTTTAAAGAGTATTGGACTTATTGGCTTTTTGAATTAAAAGATTCTTTTTACCATTTGTTGGTTTGTGTAAATGTGGTTTTGTCGTAGAATATCTTGGTTTCTCCATCTATGGTTAAGAAGAGTTTTGCTGGATATAGTGCCCTGGGTTGGCATTTGTGTTCTCTTAGGGTTTGTATGACATCTGCCCAGGATATTCCGGCCTTCTTAGTCTCTGGTGAGACGTCTGGTGTAAGTCTGATAGGTCTGCTTTTATATGTTACTTGACCTTTTTCCATTACTGCTTTTAATATTCTTTCTTTGTTTGGTGCATTTGGTTTTTTGACTATTATATAATGGAAGAAATTTCTTTTTTTGTCCAATCTACTTGGAGTTCTGTAGGCTTCTTGTATGCTCATGGCATATCTTTCTTTAGGTTAGGAATGTTTTCTTTTATAATTTTCTTGAAGATAGTTACTGACCATTAAAGTTGGGAATCATCCCTCTCTTCTATGCCTATTATCTTTATATTTGGTCTTCTCATTGTGTCCTTGATTTCCTAGATGTTTTGGGTTAGGAGCTTTTTACATTTTTGCATTTTCTTTGACTATTGTGTCAGTGTTTTCTAGTGTATCTTCTCCCACTGAGATTCTCTCTTCTACCTCTTGTAATCTGTTGGTGATGCTTGCATATATGGCTCCTGGTCTCTTTCCTAGGTTTTGTATCTCTAGAGTGGTCTCTGTGATTTCTCTGTTGATTCTATTTCCATTTTTAGATCATGGATAATTTTGTTCAATTTCTTTTCCTGTTTGTGGTATTTTCCTATAACTCTTAATGGGAACTTTATGTTTCCTCTTTGTGTTTACCTGTGTTCTCCTGTATTTTGTTAAGTGAGTTATTTACGTCCTTCTTTCAGTCCTCTATCTGTTGGTTGCCATTGTGCCCTATTGACAGTGTCCTTTGCCTTACAGAAGCTTTGCAATTTAATGAGGTCCTATTTGTATATTCTTTTTTTTTTGAGGAAATAAAAGTTATATCATTTTAATAGTTGCCTTCGACCAGTATGAAAATCAAAGGATACAAACTATTACTTATAGTGTCAACTCTAAGACAGAACACAAGAATGAAAGATCAATATAAACGTTAGTGCTTAAGGTTTTTTTGTAAAATGTTCTCTTCATTAACTAGATATATTTGAGCCTCATTCAGCCTACTGAGCCATTCATTGGCATTGCTAACGTATCTTTAGCTCAATGATGTTGCCCTCATAGAAACCATCTTGGACTTTCTACTTGTATATTCTTGATTTTAGAGCTTAAGTCATTTATGTTCTGTTCAGGAAAATTTCCCCTATGCCTATGTGTTCAAGGTTCTTCCCTAATTCCTTCTCTGTTAGTTTTAGTGTATTTGGTTTTATATGCAGGTCTTTGATCCACTTAGACTTGAGCTTTGTACAAGGAGATAAGAATGGGTCAATTTGCATTCTTCTACAGCTGACCTCCAGTTGAACCAGTACCATTTATTGAAAATGCTGTCTTTTTTCCATTGGATGGTTGTAGATGCTTTGTCAAAGATCAAGTGACTATACGTGTGTGGATTCATTTCTGGGTCTTCAATTCTATTCCATTGATCTACCTGCCTGTCTCTGCGCTAGTGCCATGCAGTTTTTTATCAGAATAACTCTGTAATGCAGTTTTTATCAGAATAACTCTGTAATACAGCTTGAGTTCAGGGATGGTGACTCCACCACTTCTTTTATTGTTGAGAATAGTTTTTGCTATCCTGTGTTTTTGTTATTATAAATTAATTAGCAAATTTCTCTTTCTAATTTTAAGAGGAATTGAGTTGTAATTTTGGTGGGGATTGCATTGAGTCTAAAGATGGCCATTTTTACTGTATTAATCCTGACAATCCGTGAGCATAGGAGATCTTTACATTTTCTGAGATCCTCTTTAATTTCTTTACTCAGAGACTGGAAGTTCTTCTCATACAGAGCTTTCACACATTTGGTTAGAGTCTTACCAAGGTATTTTATTTTATTTGTGACTATGGTGAATGGTGTCATTTCCCTAATTTCTTTCTCAGCCTGTTTATCCCTTGACTAGAGGAAAGCTACTGATTTGTTTGAGTTAATTTTATATCCAGGCACTTTGCTGAAGTTGTTTATCAGGCTTAGTAGTTCTCTGGTGGAATTTTTGTGGTCACTTAAGTATACTATCATATCATCTGCATATAGTGATATTTTGACTTCTTTCTTTCCAATTTGAATCCCTTTGACCCCTTTTGTCAAATTGCTCTGAATAGGACTTCACGTACTATATTGAATAGATAGGGAGAGAATAAGCAACCTTATTTAGTCCCTGATTTTAGTCCCCGACCAACAAATTGGGAGAAGATCTTTACCAATACTGTATATGACAGATGGCTAATATCTAATATATACAAAGAACTCACAAAGTTAGACTCCAGAGAATCAAATAATTCTATTATAAATTGGGAACAGAGCTCAAAATAAAAAAAATGAATTTTCAACTGAGAAGTATTAAATGGCCAAGAAGCAGCTAAAGAAATGGTCAACATTTGATACAAATCAAAACAACTCTGAGATTTCACCTCACACCAGACAAAATGGCTAAGATCAAAAACTCAGATGACAGCAGATCTGGAGAGGATGTGAAGATAAAGGAATACTCCTCCATTGTTGGAGGGATTGTAAGCTGGTACAACCAATGTCTAAGATAGTCTGGTATTCATCATAAAATTGGACATAGTATTACCTGAGTACCCAGCTATACCAATCCTGGTCATATATCCAAAAGATGCTTCAACATATAATAAGAACACATGCTCTGCTCTGTTCTTAACAGCCTTATTCATTATAGTCAGAAGCTTGAAAGACTTCAGATGTCCTCCAACAGACAAATGGATATAGAAAATGTGGTACATTTACACAATGGAGTAATACTCAGCTATTAAAAGCAATGAATTTGTGAATTCTTAGGTAAATAGATGGAACTACAAAATATCATCCTGAGTGAAGTAACCCAGTCACAAAAGAACATACATGGTATGCCCTCACTGATAAGTGAATATTAGCCCAAAAGCTTAGAATACCAAAGAAACTATTCGAAGACCGTATGAAGCTCAAGAAGAAGGCAGACCAAATTGTGCATGCTACAGTACTTCTTAGAAGTGGAACAAATTTTGGAGAAAATAAAGGGCAAATAGTGAAGCAGACAGTAAAGGAAAGATCACCCAAAGACTGCCCCACCTGGGAATCTATTCTATATGCAGCCACCAAACCCTGTCCCTTTTGGTGATGCCAAGAAGTGCCAGATGACAGGAGCCTGATATGAATGTCTCCTGAGAGGCTCTGCCAGAACCTTACTGAGACAGATAAGGATGTTTGCAGCTAACCATCAGACTGAGCAAAGGAATCCCAATGTTGGAGTTACAGAAAGGACTAAAGGAGCTTATGGGGTTTGCATTTCCATAGGAAGAACAACAAAATCAACCAACTAGACCCCTCCCCTAGAGTTCCCAGGGACGAAACCATCAAACAAAGAGTACACATGGAGGGACACATGGCTCCAGCTACATATGTAGCAGAGGATAGCATTGTCTGGCATCAATAGGATGAGAAGCCCTTGGTCCTGTAAAGACTCCTTTCCCCAGTGTAGGGGAAAACCATGGTGTTAAGGTGAGAGTGGCTGGGTGGTAGTGGAAGACTCTTAATAGAAGCAGGGTGAGTGGGGGACAGAGGATGAGAGAAGGGGGAAAGGGATAACATTTGAAATGTAAATACATAAAATATCCAATTAAAAAAGTCCTCTATCATCATCAGGAAATGCAATTTTAAATGCAAATCTTGCTTTTACCATGTGTTAGGGTATCCAGGGCTTGCTGTGGTGGGAGAACTGGGTTTTGATGATACCAAGTAGCCTTGGTTTCTGTTGCTTAGGTTCTTGCACTTGTGCTGGCTCAACTGGTGGTCAGCAAGTAAAAAATGCAAATCGATCCATTTTTATCTCATAATACAAAGCTCAAGTCCAAGTGGACCACAGACACAGAACACCAATGGCTTATGGTATGAGATCAAGAATCAACAAATGGGACCTCATAAAAGTGCAAAGCTTCTGTAAGGCAAAGAACATTTTCAATAGGTCAAAACAACAAACAGGTTGGGAAAGGATCTTTACCAATCCTACATCTGATAAAGGGCTAATATCTGATATATACGAAGAACTCAAGAAGTTAGACTCCAGAGAAGCAAACAATCCTATTAAAAATGGGTTACAGAGCTAAATAAAGAATTCTCAACTGAGGAATATCAAATGGTTGAGAAGCACCTAAAGAATATTCAACATCCAACAGTCATCAGGTAATTGCAAATCCAAAACAACCTGAGATTTCACCTCCATAAAATGGCTAGATCAAAAAACTCAGGTGACAGGAAATGCAATGAGATTGTGGAGAAAGAAAACACTTTTTCATTTTGTGGGAATGTAAGCTGGTACATCCACTGTGGAAATCAGTCTGGCAGTTCCTCAAAAAATTGGACCTAGTACTACCTAAGGACCCAGCCCAACCACTCCAAGGACACATGCTTTACTATGTTCATAGCAGCCTTATTTATAATACCCAGAGGCTGGAAAGGACCCAGATGTAATTCAAGAGAAAAATTTGATGTACTTTTACACAATGGAGTACTACTCAGTTATTAAAAACAATGACTTCATGAAATTCTTAGGCAAAATGGATGGAACTATAAAGTATCCTGAATGAAGTAACACAGTCGAAAAAGAGTATACATGGTATGCACTCACTGATAAGTAGATATTAGCCCAAAATCTTGGAATTTTAAATATAAAATTCACAGACCTTATGAAGTTGAAAAAGAAGGAAGACCAAAATGTGGATACTTCAGTCCTTCTTAGATGGTGGAACAAGATACTCGGGGGAGGAAATATGGCGTCAAAGAGTAGAGCAAAGACTGAAGGAAAGGACATTTAGAGACTGTCCTTCCCTGGGATCTATTCCATATGCAGCCACCAAACCCAGTCACTATTGCTGATGCCAAGAAGTGATTGCTGTCAGGATCCTGATTTGGATGGCTCCTGAGAGGCTCTGCCATAGCCTTACTGATACAGATGAGGATGAGTGCAGCTAAGCATCAGACTGAGCATAGGGACCCCATTGGAGGAGTTAGAGAAAGGACTGAAGGAGCTGAAGGGGTTTGCAACCGCATAGGTAGAACATCAATATTAGTAAACCAGACCTTCCAGAGCTCCCAGGGACTAAACCACCAATCAAAGAGTACATATTGAGGGGTTCATGGATCCAGCCACATATAGAGTAGAGGATGGCCTTTTGGGCTTCAATAGGAGAAAGACCATTGGACCTGTGAAGGCCAGTTTTCCCAGTGTAGGGGAATGCCAGAGTGTTGAGGTGGGAGTGGGTAGGAGGAAGGAGCATCCTCATAGAAGCAGGGAGACAGGGAATGGGAGATGGAGGAAATGGACATGGGGATAACATTTGAACTGTAAAAAGTAAAATATCCAATAAATAATAAGAAAGGAAAAGAGAATTGAGCAAACTTTCCACCCATAGCCATGGAGCTATCGGCTATTGTTAGCTTCTGGGAGAAAAGGATTCCCTTTTCATAAGTAGTGTAACCCTTATTAGTTGACTAAATTCCAGTGGAATGCCACATTGGTATATGTAGGCTTCATAAATTGACGTTGATTTATAAAAAAATTCATATAGCTGAGAGGATGTGGAAATGGGGCCTGGATCTGGGAAGAGCTAGGTGAAATAGGTAAGTATGATCAAAACTCATTTGATGAAATTCTTAAAACCTAATAAAATTTTAATTAAAGAGTTTAATTAAAATACAGGTTTTAATAAAAATTTGGCAGATAAAATGTTTAAACATTTCCAGTAAGTCTTTAAACATTAATACATTATGCATATTAATTTTTGTATACTCATGTTTATTTTAGAACATATTACAATCACAAAGTTAAACACTCAGACAAGGAACCTAAGAATGGAAAAATAAAGACTATGTGGTGCACATACATGTACCATGATGTAGCATCTATTCAGCCTAGAAGAACAGAACAAATAAATATTCCCACCATAGCATAGGAGAGCAGTGGATTTAATGGTGTACTTACAATTATACGGATGAAAGATTATTTACAAATCTATGGATTATTCAAATTGAGGTGTGCTTCTGGGAAGCCTACCAGATCCCAGAAGGTAACTCTTGAAGTCTGTATTCCTGGGGCTCCAAGCACAGCATGAACCAGCTGAACTGATTAGGAAGTCTCCTTTTACCAACAAGTATTTAGTTTTGCTATAATCTTGGGAAAAACATGTAAATTCTGTAATTTTCTGGATATTATAAGATTTATTTAAGTCTTAAGTTAGGAAAAAAGCAATATAACACATACAAGTATTATGGGGTAGAGGATCAGAGATAGATAAATGCAAAGAGAAAAGATAATCATATTTATAGCAAAATAAGTAAACTGGGAGTTCTGAACTTCATCAAAGTAAGCAAAATAAGCTAGATTGAAAAAGTCGAATCCCACCAGTAAAATCTAGATTAAAGTAATATATAAAATTCAGAAAATAGAAGGTGGAGTATTTATCAAGAGGAAGGGAACCACCAGGAATGAGGAGGTGGGATAATACAGTATTAGTGAGCAAATGTGATCACAGTATATTATATGGAAATGTCATATTGTTTTATACAATTAATAATGAATAATGGGAAAGGTAAAATGATCTGTTAAAAAAGACATGTATGTCATTAGAAGAATGGAAAAAACAGGAAATCTAAGAATTAAAATAATTCCCTTAAATATTTCAACTAACCATGATTTATTGAACATGGCATTTCCTCTCAAAGTAAAACTGCCCCTTAAGTCTAAGGAAACAATAGATAGGATGCATGGGTTACTTCTGCCCTAGGTGTTGGGCATTGACAAGTGGTGGTTTGTCTTGTTTGACAAACACATTGAGAAAAGAAGCGCTGCTGGCTGTTCTCACTTATGCTTTTCCTTCCCAGGCATGCACAGTTCAATCAAGTCCGATTCTCTAAAAAGTGTCAAAGCTTGTGCATGAGCTGGCTATGTTCCCTCAATGGGTAAGCTTGCAAAAGAATCTGATGGCATTTTAGAAAAGGAAGATAAGTAAGATTCTGTAAAGCAAGGACAGAGAGAAGGCCATCTAATCCTGTCTAAAAGGATCAAGCCAAATTTACAAGAGCAGTTCAGAGGAACAGGGAAAGACTAGGTCATTCCTTCAAGGAATTCAGTAAAATTGAGCAGATTTACAAACCATTTTCGTTAGCTTTGATGGTATGTGTTTACCTCTTCTCAAATGCCTTTGAGAACAGCCATGAGCTCTGCCTATCCCTATCATAGCTCCATTTTCCTTCAGGTCCCAATTTATTTCTTCAGAGACTTGAAGTTCTTGTCAGACAGATCTTTCATTTCTTTACTTAGAGTTACAACATTATATTTTATATTATCTGTGGCTATTGTGAAGGGTCTTTTTCGATAATTTCATTCTCAGCACATTTATCATTTGTATAAAGGAGGGCTACTTATTTTTTGAGTTAATTTTATAACTGGCCACTTTGCTGAAGTTGTTTATCAGCTGTAGGAGTTCTGGTAGAATTTTGATCGTCTCTTATGTGTACAATCATATCATCTGTGAATAGTAACACCTTGAATTCTATCATTTATATTATATTTAAGAAAATATATATTAAATAAATACATATATATGGATTTCCAGTAATTGTCTCTAAGTACATATTTTTATAGACCTATGCTAAAATATTTTATTCATGACTGCAGGCAGCATTTTTCAAATAATTTTCATTGTAAATCACTGACACTAGAAGTAGGCTGCATTAGAATACTTAATGAATCTCAGTTTTTAATTTATGCTATACACAGGAAGTATTAATTTAATTTTAAGCATATTTTTACTAGAGTAGCAAGACAGTTCAAACTAATCTGCATATGGAGCTTCAAGAATTACAGGAAGAAAGAAAAGATGTGTCTAAAATATCCTGAGCCCAGTTTCAGAATTTGTTTAAGTTACAATTCTTTGGTTTTATTTTCATACTGCGACGACAAAATATACAGGTGCTGGCAAAGCTGGCTTATTTGTCTTTTATTTTATCTCCCATCCTTTCCGATCAAACGTTCATGCAATTGTCTCAGGAGTCCCATGACAACTGTGCAAAGCCTGATCACCAATGCTCTGACGATTTGCTGATTTCACTTTGGAAATGCCTCTTGTTCCTGGCTGACCCCCACTGTAATCACCTTCGCCATGTAAGGAGCACACACATATGATGTGTCCCTTCTCTTAAAGGGAGGAGAGGAAGCCATGAGTGACTGAAGTCTTGAGGCACTGGGCTTTGTTTCCATGGCTATGACCAAGCCTAGAAGTCCAATGCCTCGGTCCTACAGGAGTGGCAAAACATTGCATACTGAGGCTCAAGGAATGGCTAAGCTTTCTTCAAAGATCCAAGTATGAAGGGTTGTGATTGATTGATTGATTGATTGATTGACTGACTGACTGACTGACTGACTGACTGACTGACTGACTGACTGACTTCTAAACCTGGCAATTGCGGTTTTCTTCTTACAAGTGTTTCAACCTGAGACTTAACACATACAGGGACCTCCTTCTGAGGGTAATTGACTCCTTCCATTTTCTGGGCTTTGAGGTTGACTGAGGTAATAGGTGAAGCTACCTGAGTACATCTGCCACATTACACACAAAATTCCTGTCTGTGTGCCTATATCTCTGTCCTTTTTTTTTTTTTTTTCATTTCCTCATTGCTCTGAGTTAAAGTTGCAGGACCCAAACCATATAGGCTGTGTCAAGGAAGTGTCTTCAATACCTAACTGGTTGCTACCTTCATCATCTCCATGGTGCATGGAAACACACACATATAATCCATGGCAGGTGTGTCAGTTCTCTGGGTTTTATTCGTTATGCTTTAGCCATAACGAATCATTTCAATTTTGGTTTGAAAATTGTCCCAGGTTCTTAGCTCCAACCTGAGCACATATAACATTGTCTGAAGTGCTTTTAATATGGATTCAACAGAATGGCATAATTGGTGTTCATATTATAAGGTAGATCCCACATCCTAAAAAAATTATTTGCATGCCCTCCCAGTCTATTTTGAAATAACTTGTAATTGTTTCTTAAGCAGTTTATCTTTTTTTTATTAAAGTCTTCATTATACTTCATTTCTACTCTCACTAAAATAGAAAGACAGTGAATATTTATGTCTGTTTGTTTGGTTTTTGTGACTAAACACTTGACCAGCAATTTAAGAGTGAAAGATTTTATTTTGCCTCGTGGTATGAGAGTACAGTCATTATAGCAAAGAAAGCATGGCAGCATGAGTCCTTGCCTCTGATAGCAGGAGCAGTAGACTGTGTACTCACTGAATGATCAAAAGCAGAAAGCAGAAAATAAGTTAAGACCAGGCTATGAAATATAAAGGTTCAACCTGATGACCCAATTCCTCCAGTAAGACTGCCTAAGGGTTTAACCACTTCCCCAAACAGAATCGTAACTATGGGCCCAAGCTTCCTGAACACAAGAGAGGATGGGCTCAATTAATACTCAAACTACAGCAAAAATAATCTGAGTTTCACGAGGCCTGGTACTATACTTAAGAAGTTAACATTTAGTTCATTAATGGCCAGGTTAAAACTCCAGATAAACACTTTGGCTTTCCTGTAGGTGATAGGTTCCTCAGAAATGTCAGGCTATTTTCTTTCTGTAATTACACTGAGTTCTTAATCATTTAATTTATGTTTTAAAGGGTAATTGATGATCTCAGCTCAGGAGTGCAGCTCTGATGATGTGGGAACCTGTTGTTTTGTTTATTTATTTTCTGTTGGCTCTGAATGGAATTTATTTGGTTTGTTCTGAACTGGTTTTATTGTAATCTGAATTTCAATGGAGCTTTGAGTTTTAATATGATCTGAGTTTTGAATGTACTTTTAAATCTATGTGTTAGGAAGAAAGTTCAATATTAGTGAGTTTAATATCATGCATTCCAAGCTTTTAAAAAGTTTACTTTAGGTACATTATCATAAATATATTTTTATAAAAATTATCTGAATAAAGTTAAGATAATTTCTTATTTCTGTAGTATGTTTGCATACATGAAACCTAGAAATTAGAAATAAAGCCACTAAAAACAATTTATATTTATCATTTAATTTATTGTAAATGAACTAAAAATATTTACATTAATAATAGTTTTGCTGTTGTACAAACAAATTTTTAAAACACGAGACACATTTTGTTTCTGGTAAAAATTTTAGTAATTGTTAATTCTATCTTACAAAACTACTGAGTCGACAACAGATTATAATGGCCTTCCAAAAACTGAATAGAAAATATTTTATTCTGAACCTCGATCCTGGTCTCTCTCTCACAGGTTACAATGGATGATTGAAATTTATTAAATTAAAATCCCAAACAGCAAATTCACAAGTATATGCCTCTTTACTCAAAGATCTTGCCTAGCATCTGTCTTCCTGCTGATTCCAATGGTTTTATTTTATATTTTATAAATGATACAAGATTGTAAAAGACACATAATAAGTTAAACATTATAAGAAACAAAACCATGTTTTAAGGAAAATTGTACAGAAACTTAGATTGTACAAGAAATGAGGAGGCACTGTCCATCTCTTTTTAATGCCCTCCTTCAGATTCATGGGATTGTGTGTCTAAGAATTCTTCTTGTATCATAGGCTTTAAAATCAAAAGAGCACATGGCATTCGTATCTCCTGTGCTGGACAAATGCTATGTAATCACTGTTAGACTTTTCTGGACATGTCCCATTCTACAAAGCTAGCTAAGAGGCTTAACATGTGTTTGCCATATCACCTATAATATGTGTAGGTTTTTTTCTCTTATTGAAAATGTTGGGGGCTGTTCTGATGCTGTCCTGTTCCCCACTTGGTTCCTGATTTGTCAGTAAATGAAACAGTGAACAAACTGCTGAAGAGAAGGGACAGGCAGAACTTCCAGGTCCCTGGAGGAGGCAGATTTGCTTTCAAAAGAGGAGAATTGGGCAACCATGGGAGATCTTGAAATGAAGTGGCCACACAGGCTGCTCCTACAGGTGGGTGGTCTGGGGAATTTAGCAACTGAAGTTTAGGGCAGGTAGAAAGACCTAGATAAGAAATTGGTAACTAGAGGCTCTGTCAGAGCCTGACAGATGCACGTAGCCAACCACTGGTCTGAGAACAGGGTTCCCAATCAAGAAGTTAGAGAACGGACTGAAGGAGCTGAAGGGGTTTGCAACCTCATAGGAAGAACAACAATATCAACCAACCAGATACCCCAGAGCTTCCAGGGACTAAAATGCCAACCAAAAAGTACACACATGGAGCAACCCGTGGCTCCAGCAGCAAATGAAACAGAGGATGGCCTTGTCTGGCATCAGTGGGAGGAGAGGCCCTTGGTCCTGTGAAGGCTTGATGCCCCAGTGTAGGGGAATGCCAGGGCAGGGAGGCAGGAGTGGGTGGGTAGGTGAGGGAGCACCCTCATAGAAGCTGGGGAAAGGGGATAGGATAGGGGTTTTCCAGAAGAGAAACCAGAAACCGTTTTACATTTAAAATGTAAATAAAGAAAAATCCAATTAAAAAAATGGAAACTGCACGGTTTTCCAGGCAGGAGATAGCAGCATCCAAAAGGCAAGTGTGTGTCTATCTTTTGTCTCAGGATTCAAGGGGAGCCAGGTGGGGACTGGTAGCCCAGACACCTCAGGCAGTAAAAGTGGGTAGAGCATAAAACTATATGCAACATAAAATAGCTCTAATTTTCTTACAATGTATCCTGAAGATGATTTCCCTTTTGTCTACTCTTTCTAGATCCTCTGTACAGCTCCCAACTCAACTGAATCCTCTCACATTTAGGTTTTCCTAAGAAAACAAACAGACATCTAAGTAATTAAACTAAGTTAAAATATTAAAAAATCAAAACTGGAAAAACCAGCTAAGAGGAGAGCTAAAAAAACAAAACAAAACAAAAACAAACAAACAAAAAACAGGCACAATAAATGGGTTCAATTGCATGGATACCACAAAAGCAGAGTAACAAAAGCCAAAGTAAATATGCAAAGGAATGCCTATAAAAAGAAAATAAGAAATAAAACATATTTGAAAAAGGAAAACATGGACACAATATTAAGGGACAAAGAATCTCCATAAATGCCATTGGCATTTGTTTCCTATTGACTGTCTACTACTGGGCGTGCTGCCTACCCTTAAGAGCAATTTGCTTCTCCAATGAGACTCCCTTGGAGAAAATTAAATTTTGTTTGCAAGTGGTAGTGAATTGTAGATTGCTTTTGGATTAGGGAGAGGGCTATTTGTCCAATTCTTTCAATTCTAGGACCTCTGTGAACTGTCTCTGTGAGTTCATGTGAACACATGCACACAGACCTCGTTTCCTTGGTATCCTCCAAACCCTGTGGATCGTAAACTCCTCAAATCTCCTGTTCACAGTGTCCCCTGAGTCCTGGGGTGAAGGGTTTGATGAAGACAATTATGGCTGCTATTGTCTGGCTGTGGATATCTGTTGTTGTTCCCATGTGCTGCTGGAGGAAACTTCTCTGATGATGGCTGAGCACTGATCTCTGGCTATAATGGAAAGTCACTGTGGGTTCCTTCAATGCCATGCCTATCTAAAAGCAAACAGTGTTATTCACTCACCTAGGGCCTTTGATCTTTGGTTTTAACTGAGTCTTTTTTTAACTGGATCTAATTAGATGATCCTATAGATTTTGTCTTTTGCTTTGTTTAGATGGTGGATTACATGTGTAGATTTGCATATGTTGAGCCATCCCTGCACCTTTAAGATGAAATATAATAGATCGTGGTGATTGTTCTTTTTTTTTTTTTTTTTTTTTTTTTTTGTGCTTTTGGATTCATTGCCAATACTTTGGTAGAGGATTTCGACAGCAATGTTAATAAGAATAACTGGTCTGTAGTTCTCTTTCTTGTTCTGTATTTATATGTTTTGATCATCAGGGTACATGTCTTTTGTAAAACAATGGACAATTTTCTTTCTGTTTCTATTCTATGGGATAATTTGTGGGTTATTAACATTAAGTGTTCTGTGAAAGTCTGGTAGAATTCTATGTTAATACCCTGTGGCTACGGGCTTTTTTGTTTGTTTGTTTGTTTTGGAGAGTTTTAATGACTGCTTCTAATTCTCTAGGGCTTATTGATGATGCCTTCATGATGATTTAATTTGTTAAGTGTTGTGTATCTAGAAAATTATTCATATCCTTTAGAATTTTCAGTTTGGTGGGATATAGGTTTTGAAAGTATGTCATTATTGTACTCTGAATTTTCTCATTGTGTTTTGTTATCTGTCTTTCTCTCTCTTTGTTAATTTGGATGTTTTGGTTTTGCATTCTAATTAATTTGGATAAAGATTTCTCAATCTTACTGATTTTTTCTAAGAAAAGCACTCATTGCACTATATCTTTGTATTGTTTTTTGAGTTTTTTGTTTCCATTTTATTGACTTCAGCCCTGAGTATATTATTTCTTACTGCCTACTCATTTGGGATGTGATTTATTCTTTTCCTTCTGGGGTATACACGTTTTACATTTTTATTATTATTTTAATTAAATATTTTGTTTAATTACATCCCAAAGTTGCTCCTCCCTTTCTCCCTCCCAGAGTTCTTCACCCCTTCCACCCTCCCCTTCACCTCTGGGGGATGAATCTGTCATCTCCACTAATTTACTGGTAAGAGACTCCCGCCATGTTTTTGTGAACCTGCCCCTTAGCCCATTCTTCATCGTCTTCCGTAAGTTTGGGTATGAGGTGTTTCGTTTTCATACAATTCTAGAACATTTTAAATTTCTTTCTTAACTTTTGTCTTGACATTTTTTTTTTTTATTCAGGAGTTGCTGTTCAGTGCCCATGCGTTTGTGGACTTTCTGTTGGTGTTTATATTCAAGTTTAATCCAGGCCGCTCAGTAGGATGTGCAGTTGGCAGGGATACTTCAATTTTCTTGTATTTGTTGAAGCTTGCTTTGTGTCTGAGTATGTGCTTGGTTAGGAGAAAGTTGCATGAGGCACAGAGAAGAAAGTATATCCTTTTTGCTGCTGTGAAATGTTCTGTAAATATCACTTCGTTGCATTTGGTTTATAACATCAGTTGGCTCCAGCATTTCTCAGTTCAGTTTTTCTATAGATAAACTAACAATTGTCAAAAATAGCCACCTATTCAAGTCAGCTATTATTAGTGTGTGAGGGGCAATGGGTGATTGAAATAGATTTTCTTCTATGAACGTCAATATCCTTGATTTTGGTACATAGATGTTAAGAATTGCAATGTCCTCTTGGTGGGTTTTTCCTTTGAGAAATCTGTTGTATCCTTTCCTTCTCCTTCTCTTGATTAATTCTATTTTGAAGTCTGTCTTGTCAGATACTTAAGTGGCTACACAAGCTTGTTTCTTAGGTCTATTTTCTTGGAATATCTTTTACCAGAGGTGTTATCTAAGCTTGATGGTATTTATAGTGCGTTTCTTGGATGCAGCAGAAGAGCCAACCCTTGTTTTACATCCATTCTGCTAGTCTGTGCGTTATTTTTTCATTTTAGAGTGGAGACCATTGATATTGAGGGCTATTATTGAGCAGTGTATGTTTGATTTTTTTTTCTTTGGAGGTTTTATTTTCCCTCTCTTTACCTCAGGCATGATGCGCCTCTCTGGGTTGAAGTTTTAATTTGGCATCTTTTGTAGGGCTGGGTTTATAAACAGATCCTGCTTAAATGTGGTTTTATCACGGCATGTCTTCTTTTCTCCATGTGCATCAATAGAAAGTTTAATTACTTACAGTATTTTCAGCTGGATTTGGTGGTCTCTTAGAGTCTGTAGCGTATCTCTTCAGGCCCTTCTGCCTTTTCATGTGTACTTCTATGTGTTTCCATTTTTTTTTTTTTTTTTTTTTTTATCTTTACTAACTTGGGTATTTCTTATTTACATTTCAATTTTTATTCCCTTTCCTGGTTTCCAGGCCAACATCACCCTAACCTCCTCCCCTTCTATATGGGTGCTCCTCCCATCCTCCCCCATTGCCCTCCCCAACAATGCGTTCACTGGGGTTCTTGCAGGACCAAGGGCTTCCCCTTCCACTGGTGCTCTTACTAGGCTATTCATTTGCTACCTATGCAGTTTGGAGCCCAGGGTCAGTCCATGTAGTCTTTTGGTAGTGGCTAGTCCCTGGAAAAGCCTGGTTGCTTGGCATTGTTGTTCATATGGGGTCTCAAACCCCTTCAAACTCTTTCCAGTCCTTTCTCCTAATTCCTTCAATGGGGTTCTGTTCTCAGTTCAGTATTTTTGCTGGAATTGCCTATGTATTTGTTTATTCTGGCTGTGTTCAGGATTTGATCTAATCATTCCTGTCTCTGCAACTTCTTTGTCCATCCATCTTGTCTAATTGGGTGGCTGTATATGTATGGGCCACATGTGGGGCCTCTGAATGTGGTGTTCCTTCTGTGTCTGTTTTAATCTTTGCCTCTCTATTCCCTGCTAAAGGTATTCTTTTCCTTTTAAAGAAGGGAGTGAAGTATTCATTTTGATCATCTGTCTTGAGTTTCATGTGTTCTATGTATCTAGGTAATTCAACATTAACAGGGCTAATATCCACTTATCAATGAGTGCATACACGTGTGTTTTTTCTGTGATTGCTTACCTCACTCAGGATGATATTTTCCAGTTCCAACCATTTGCCTATGAATTTCATAAAGTCATTGTTTTTGATAGCTGAGTAATTTTCCATTGTGTAGATGTACCACATTTTCTGTATCCATTCCTCTGTTGAAGGGCATCTGCCCTTTCCAGCTTCTGGCTATTATAAATAAGGCTGCTATGAACATAGTGGAGCCCCGTCATTATGTTATATGTTGGGGCATCTTTTGGGGTATATGCCCAAGGTATAGCTGGGTCCTCAGGTAGTTCAATGTCCAATTTTCTGAGGAACCCCAGACTGATTTCAGAATGGTTGTATGAGTCTGCAATCCTAACAACAATGGAAGAGTGTTCCTCTTTTCTCCACATCCTGCCAGTATTTGCTGTCACCTGAGTTTTTGATCTTAGCCATTCTCACTGGTGAGGTGAAATCAGGGCTGTTTGATTTGCTTGTATGTTATTTGATGTGGTTCCCTGGCAGCTATTAATATTCTTTTTCTGCACATTTAGCTTTTGGAGTATTAGGTGCCAAGGGAATATTCTTTTGGTGAGTCTTGGCTCTGAGGTTCCTGTTTGAGCTCCTAAATTTTTTAGCCCAATATTTATTTATTTGTCTACTTTGTTTATTTTTTACTGAATATTTTTACTTTCAGGAGTGAACTATTTTATTTGTCTTGTATTATGCTTTGCTGTTTATGTTCTCATAAATTAGACTAAAAAGATTTTATTCATTTCATATTTAAGAACCTCTAACACATTATAAATTTATTTTCAGGTCTTCGTGTTGTGTTTTAGTTGTGTTGCAATACTCTGGACTTTCTCAGATCAGGTTGCTGAACTCTATTAGTCTCTTATAATAACCATAAGCATATATATTCAAGTAAAATTAGTATATTTACAACATAGTGAAATATTAATATTAATATAACTAATTTTTATAAGTTTTACTTGAACTTTTACTACATTAGTCACTGTTGCTGAGTCAATATCAAGGCATTCAACACATACCATTTTGTTTTGTACCAACCTGTGGCTACAAATTGGTCAGAATGCTGGTAAAATGCTCAGATGATATAAAATTAAAGGCAGGGTTGATTTAGCTCAGTGGTAGGGTTGCCCTAGCAAAACGCAAAGGCCTGGTTGGGTCCCCAGCTCCGGAAAAAAGAAAAAAAAAAAATTAAGGGCAAGTGATTACATTTTAAGAAAATAAAACATGAAATAGGATGTGTTGAGAAAACTTGTAATTTCAGCCTCAGAGCAGAAGCAAAAAAATAATAATGTCAAGGGCCTGCCTGGATTTTATTTCTGTGTCAATCAATCATTAAAACAAACCGCAAAATGAAATATCAATTCAGTACAGTGAGGCCTTGTCAGTATACGAGAGAAATACACTGACTTTGACATGGAATTTTTATATTATTTTGAATGGATTTGAAATAGATTCCAATGTAAGGTGGAGAGACTGAGTTTGTTTAGTAGCGGACATGGAATGAATGGTGAGAGAGGGACAGGATGAAACAAACAAAGGAAGAGAAGGCAGTTTAAGGTCCTTTATTGGATCTGATTTATACCTTTATGCTGGCTGACTTTCCTGCAGAGCTCTGAGCAGCCCTGGAGAATGCACTTCAAATTTTTGGAAACAATGTTTTTGTAACATTCCCATTGGTATGCCTTTTGTTTTATTTTATAATAATATGTAATTATGTCTATGTACACACTCACACAAACACACAAACACACACACACACACACACTTAATTCAGGTGACCACAAATATATTGGATATTATACATGAATAAAAAATGGCTACATTGTCTGAAATAGAAACAGTAAATAAAGTTTGAAAAATTTATGACATAGTAAGTGACAAGACAAAATATTTAAGAAAAAACAATACATCACAAGATATCCAGCACAATGGAGAATAATTGAAGAAAAAGTTAGCTTCCCTGAAAGTATCAAAATAAAATTATATCAGGGATAGTGCGGTGTGCAAGCACAAAATCGAGGAAAGAGCAGTCGCCTCTAGTTGGAAGAAGTTGTTACTGAAAACTGTGAAGAAAGCTTACAACGACGGGAGAACCATCCTTATAGAACCAGAACAACGCTGCTCAACATTGCAAGGAAAGAAAAGGTACCAGTGATCAATCTCACAAGACTCCATACAAACAAAAGTCACCCCCAGCCTCTTGCTGCCAGACAATTGAGGGAAATGGGAGGGCAGCAAATCCAAGCAGGTCTGGCCTTAGAGTTGCCATCAAATGAACTTCTGCTTCCAAAGTCACACTTAATAGTAAATGAATCATTAAATTATTTTAAAAAGAACCTGTGTTATTGAATGTTTTGTTAAGAAATTTTATCTAAGAACCAATAGATAAAACTATAATATGTAGTTATCATAGCAAGTGGAGCCAGGCAGTTGACAGAGAAAGGAACCGGAGAGTTTATAATAGATGTTTATACATGTTGAAAATTGGCTGCACTATGAAAAGAGGAACTCCACAGACGCTGACAACTAAATGTATGCAAAGACAAGACAAAAGACAGTAAAAGGATGAGTTGTGCTTGTATCCAAAGTTTAATGGAACAAAAGAAAAAGGAAAAGAAATAAAGAAAAAAAGAAATGAGATAAAAATTTGAGAGGTCAAAAGGGTCTAGGAAGCATTTCAAGTTCAGTAATCAACAAGGAGGACAAACCCAAAGCAAAAATTATTATAGTGGAGGTCATGTGATGCCAGATACGGGTTACTAGGAACAAACAAGTGTCTAAGGAAAAGGGTAGAATGGGGTAATAGGAGTTTGTACAGCACTAGTGAAAATTAGAATATTTTATGAGAAATGTGATGGTTCTTTAAAAGTAAAAAGCAGATTTAGACTATCACCTAGGAATGCCACTGCTGGATATATATATACATATATATGGCAGTTCATATTCAAAAGAGACCATGAAGAAAATAAAAATGGTACTGAGTGAAAGCATGCAGAAGGCTGGGCATAGTTCATACAAGGCTGGACTAATAAATGCACTCCAGGAAGAATTCTTAGGACTTTTTACTGAAAGTTCTTGTAAATGACTAAAGAGACCAATTTCAAACAAATTTAATACTCTAGAGTGTATATCAAAATAAAACAATTTACCTCCCACAAATATGAAACTTAAGTTTAATGCATCATTTTCAAAAAAATAATTTAAGTGTTCAAAATGGAACAAAATAAATGATACAGGTAGTTTAATAAGTAACATGTAATTTAGAGGCAGAATGTATTTGAAATTCCAAGGAATTTACTGATAAAAATATCCAATACACTGTTGGAAATGCAGAAATTTTAATAGCAAAATAAGTCAAACTTTATGATACAGATGGTTGAGTTTACTGAAAGAACATGCCATTTATAGTTAATATTTAGGACTGGGGAGATATTCAATTTTGGGATGAGGACTTGATATAGCATGAACCTCTTAGATAAGTCCACTCCCTTGGAAGATAGAAAAAATGTAAGTTTTTCTAATTAAAAACTTCAAATAAGTAAAAGTAAAAAGTTATTAAAAAAAGTAACATTTAAAGGAAAGAATTAACCTCTAAAGAGGAGATGAGAGTCTATTTAACAACTAATATATTAATCAAGTATTTTGCATATTTAGAGTATGAAAATGAAAAAATGAATTTAATTTCCTAGCAATAAGCACATACTGTATCCATAATGGAATATATAGATTATTTTAAATTTTAGAAAATAACCAAACAAAACTGATTTTTTCTTTTTCTTTTTTCTAGAAAGTATACTTGAAAATCAACAGAAGATATGGTGGAGAAGATCACAGATAACATATTCAAGTGCAATCATGAGGACCAAAAGCAAAGCCTCAGGACCCATGTAAAATTAACATGTCTGTCCATACCAGCCTGTTTGTATCAAGAGTCAGCGTGGTGCCTGAGTTAGTGGATGGGGGCCTGGCCCATGCAGCACCCAACAGAGGCCTGCCTCAAACAAGGCAAAAAAGTGAAGACTGACAACCATCACCCCCTTTGCCCTCCCAGGTATGTCCATTGGCATTGAAGCCCTGTACTCAGCCTGGGTGCACACACACACACACACACACACACACACACACACACACACACAAGTGCATGCACACGAATGCCCACACGACATATACCCATTCACAAAGCAATCCTTTTCCACAGTATATGGAAAAATATAGGATAGGATAAATAGAAATGAAATTCTTAGGCTTTGAAAAGATTGTCTTTTAGAATTTAGGATGTGTCATCTATGCTTTAAAGAATACACAAACACAAGCAATACGCAACTGAACGAAGCATACTGAT